>NW_026115520.1:0-29035 GCF_001640805.2 Lates calcarifer | reverse complement strand
TCATTTTCAGTTCATAAGTTCAGTGTGTTTTCACACTGATACCAACAAAAACAAGACAGTTTGAGTTTTTTTCTTATGTTTGTGAGGGCTTCAGGAAGCAGTAAAGGTGGCATAACACTCGATTATATTACAAAGCATACAGGACAACACATGCACACATATGATGCAATACTTAGCTGGGTGGAACACTGCTGCAAGTGGAGGAGTGGCCAACCAGGGAGTGTATGTTTGTTTTAATGTTTTCCACTGACTGTCAGAGGTTATGTAATATGTGGCTATAAACTACCTGCAGGGTTTACAGACAGAACAGAAAGTGGAAATAATCTGCAGCAGGTAACCACTTGTAGAAGAAACATTTTATAGGAATAGATCACATTGTGCAGCAATTAACCGATGGGTGCAGTGAGAGTCTGTTCTTAACATACATGCTGTCCATGTCCAAAAAAAGTCTTTTTCTCTGTTTCCATGGTTACGCAGCAAAGATAAACCGTTACCAGTGTGACCTTTTGTGATGCACATTTACCAACATGAATATTGGCCATTAGGGTTTTTTTTTTTTTTTTTTTAACTGTTACATATCACCTCAGAAATCCTTTAATGGGAAGACTCTGCTGTTTAGTCTGTAAAACATCCAAGATACTGACAATTTTTCCCCATAGTTCCTGATAGCTCAGAGTGATTTGTCATTTAGTTTCCTCAAACAGATTCAAAGAAACTGCAACTTCTGAATAATTTTTTGTTTTTTTAGTTTTTACTGCAGAAATAACTGAAAGTAATTAACTGATCCTAACAGCACTGACTAGTAATTCCTTACTTTAGTTACACCTAACCTCTCCCTATCTCTCTCTGTCTCAGGTTGCAGTGTGTGGTGCAGGTGGTGTGTGCATGTTTGTCAGCAGACAGCAGGTTGCAGATGATTTCACAGTGTGTGTCAGTCCTCGTGTCGATGTCCGACCACCAGACAATGGCTCAGCAGCTCTGCTCCCACCATGGTTAGGCTTCATCCACTGCTACAGCTCCATTGATTGCATTTACTTAAACTCATTGTAATTTAAAAATAATTTGTGTATTAATAATGTTTTTTATCTTTATTTTTCTTCACACATTCTTTCAGTTATTTACATTTCTGCTCTATGTGATTTGAATTATCAGAAATATTCACTCCAGCCCAACTTCATCAGTATTTGTTTGTTTGTTTGTCTTTAGACCCTGTTTCCTGAAGTTATTCCAGGTTATCAGAACTAGACCAGACAACCAGGCAACACACACAGACTGGATTCTGTTGGACCTGCAGGTGCACAAAACGCATGCAAACACAACCACTGCAGAGACATATTTAAGTCCTACCGGAGATGTAGACGAATGTAGCAGGGTTATGGTCATAGTATGTTTCAAGAGAACTATTTTGTACGGCCAGAACAAATCTACAGATGAAGTGTTTCTGCATTTTTAGAATCTCTACACTGAAAGGGTGAATGAAAAGCCTTTAAATCCAGCTTTGTCTTGAGATTCTACAGAACTTTTATGTTGGCTGTTGTTGTTTTGTGTCTCAGGTGGTCCGTTTGTTGAACAGACTAATGAGTCAGCGAGCAGAAAGCTGGACCTCAAACCTTCACAGCAGCTGTCAGTGTTACACTGAGGTAAAACTCTCTGACCCTCTGTGCTGTTTCTTCATATAGTGACACTAAACCTTGTGTTGCCCCCTCCTACACAAGTCTCTCTGTCTCTCTCTCTCTCAGTTGGTTCAGACAGTGGTAATTGTTTTCCATCGTCAGTGGTTGGACCTTCGTGGTTCTCAGGAGCCGACAAACTTGACAGGTCGGTCACATTTCAGGTTTAAAGCACAAGACTAGAAAAATACACAGTTACATCTCAAAAAATTAAACTCAACAAACTGTCCCTAAAATCTAGCTCCTTCAGGCTTGCCTGCAGCCCTGCCACAGTGCTCTGCCCCATCATCGCCGTGGTGGCGCAGCCCCGGCGTCTCTGCTCAGGGAGTGTTTGCTGCTGCTGCACTGGCTGCTGCATCACGGCAGCTTCTCAGAGAGCTGCAGGCCACTGCTCCACATGTACGACCAGGTGATCCCTGCTGTACGAGACACGCTGAGGAAGATCCCCGAGTTGAGCGAGAGCGAGGGTACACACACATACATGCAACACAAAACACACACCCCATATTATGTGCAGAAAAAATTATGTGCTGGTCCACCTAGGCTATCTGGCAATCAGAAAATCCACTGGCACATGTTTCAGTGATGATTCACCAAAAATTTCACAGTTAGAGAAAGTAAAAGTTGTGTCTTAGTCATAGCTCAGTTGTGCCCAAGCCCAAGTGTCTTTCTTGTCAGGCCGCCAATGGCGCCATCAGTTAGACAGAGAGTACCTGAGTGCCAACAGAAAAGAGTCGCACTGCCCTGCCTCAAGCTGTCCAGTGTCACTGTGCCCTTTGTTTCCATCACAGTCTCTACTTCCATCACAGTTAACGCTGTGGTTCAGTCAATTTAAGACAATACGTGGTTGAGGTTTACAGCCCTCGTTGCTCTGTGTGTGTACTGTGAGGCAGCTAAAACAAAGTGCAGTGAGTCAGCTGACATTTTTTGAGTCTTCTCGAATGAAGCGTTGACTCTATTTTTAGTTGGCAGCCCTAACTTTCACACTCAGCCATCAACATGTCTAAGTACATCAACAGTTTTTAATACAATACGACATCTTTTTCTCAGAATTATATGCGTGGTATCATGAATGCTATTATATGGCACACCCTTTTTGTGTCATACAGTTTAGTTACAAGGTCTAGTTAAGTTATTAACTTGGATGTAAAGCTTTACCCAGGATATTTGCGCGTCCACTTACTTTTGGTAACATCACCCAGGACTCTGAAGTAACGACTCATGTTTTCCACTTCCTTTCTTGTCTGTCAGAGCTGGCATTGGAAGAGATCTGCCGCTCGGAGGGAGACGACACTGATGACATGGACACTGACACTGGTTCCTGACTGACTCCATCAGTGACCAATGAACAGACAAAAGACGGTTTACTGACGGTCAATGTGATGTTTCTGAGACTGAGACAAAGACAGACAGACCAGAGAGTCTGTTTTCAGTCAAACATTCTTGAGTTAAAGTGGATGTTGGAAAGAAATGAAGGATTAGAGAGAAATCAGTGATATTAACTGAAGTGATGAAACAGTTTACAGGATTTAATCTGCTGATTTAACAATAAAACATTAAGGTAAGAAAAACTGATGCAGTCAATGTTCACGTTCACCTGCGGTATATTCTGTCTTCAGTCTTTCACCACCTCCTGTCTCACCTGTCCATACTCTTCTTTAACAGTCAGGGCTGCTGCTTGTCTTGGACATCTGTTAAATATGTAGTTACAGGTAGGTACACGTGCTAGGAACTATTTGGATATTTTTCCACAATTATTAATGTCTTTGCCTGCACCAATACTTAAAATACATTTTCCTAAAAACACTTTTTTTCTGTACTTCTCTGTAATACCCTAAAAACTTTCACCCAACTTTTAAACAGTCATTTTTTAACAAAATAAAAATTTTATCAAGTAGTTACTCTTCGATGGGTATCTTCAGGATATTTTTGATACTACACCTTCTATTATTTATTATCTACATTTAATTACAGAAAAAAAAAAGAAGAAATCAAGAATGTCAATGTGAGCAGAGACTCATTGCTTTGAGAGACAGGAGGAACTCAGAAACTAAACCTGTATTTCTAGCAGAGAACCTGGGACTGAATTTAGTTCCTGTACGACAGTCTGTCTGGTGTTCAGTAACTTTTGTAGTGGATTTTGCAGGGCTGAAATGTGGCTGACTGGTCAGGCACAGACCTTCTGGCATGAGTAATGGACATTGTTTGTTGAATTGTTTATTCATCTTAAAAATGAGGTTAGGCTTTGTTGATGGCTTCCAGACTAGTTTACAAATCAGTGTGAGGGAGAGTGTGACAGCGAGTACAAAGCAAGTGAAGAAATGAAATAAAACTATATTTACTAATAGCTTTGTGGCAGTAATTAAGATAAACCGTTACACAGTTCAGTCTGGACGTCTGTGTGAAACAAACAGGCTGTGGATGAAAATTGAATCAGGATTTTCAGGATATCGCAATTTAAGACGTTGCATTTCCAAAAGTATGCATTGTGCTTCCTTATCAAAGGGTGTATTCCAGAAAACAGGTTTAGTGAAAACTAGACACTTTTTTTTTTTGCTTATTTGATTTATATTGATTTATAATATACATCCTTACCATACTCTAGATTAATCCATCTCTGTGGCAGTTTAGTGTCACACTGACAATAGGAGATGAAGGTTCAGAACACAAAAAAGTTTCCTCAATTAAAACCAACCAAAAACCAGTCCAGGACCAGAACAGTTTGTTAAACATCTTTATTTATTGTCCAGCTGTAACTGAGGTCTGAATCATACAGTTCAGTGTAAGGCATCCTACTGGCTGCTGCAGGTCTGTTGGATAGCGATTGTCCAGACTTAGTCACAGGAAACACAAGACTTGAGAGGTTGGGAATAATTTCAGTCCAGTTATCTCAAGAACACAACTATTTCCTTATTATGAATCAACACATGTTCTGTTCCTGTTTCCTGAGATGCAATTATGCTGTTAGGTTGACGTATCAGAAATGTTGTCTCATGATCTCAGATGAACTGAGCTGTTATTTTTGGGATGGCGGTAAAGCGAAGCCACTTTTGTCATGGGCTCAGTCCTTTGGGCCTCAAGAACAAAGAGTGTTCCTTAAATAAGCCTGACTGTATTTTCTTATTATTACAGTGACAAACATGTTTGTTCTCTGGGCAAAGTTTAGACGTCATGTCACAAGAAAACTATTTATGAATTTGTATCTTAAGAACAAAAATGAGTTAACTGTCATTTCGGGATAACTGTTCTCATGAGAACCACAAAAATACAATTTGCAAATGAAGTTTTGATCCTGAGATAACAGGCTTGTTTTTAGCAATCATGTTGGCTCTTTGCTGGTTGCTGACTTTGTGCGCCAACAAAACTGACCATTCTTCTCTTATAATCCTAAGGAAGAACTAGGAAAGGTAAAATACTGAGAGAGAAAGAAGCTGTGTCCCATTTTAGGCTCCTTCAGAGTCCACATTTTAAAACCAGTGGTGTGTCCAGGCATCTTCATCAACTCCTTGAATCAGAAATTGTGGAAAACAGACCAAAGAAATAGCCCCTGCAGGATGGAGTCCTCAGTTTGCTATGTGTGGAGGCTGTGACACTTACTCACACACACCAGGACACACTACATTTACATGCACTTAAAGAACTAGGTCACTCAGAGAAACCAGGTTATGCAGCTAATCAGAAAATGTGTTTACATGCATGGAGTAACCTGGTTATTATAAACCTGTGGATACATGCAGCGGCTCTGACTTTATTTTGGAAGCATGTATTTCTTAATTTAGTCACAGAAGTGCCCCTTATTATGTTCACATGCTCACCTCTGAAAACTGACTTGTTTAGACTTACACACTACAGGCTACTTTGATAGTGTCAGTCAGACTTTGGATTTAGTTATTTTGAATACAAGAGCAAAAATGTGTAATTATTTCTACTATGATTCACCTACTTTCATTTTTTAAAGTCTGTCATGCGCATGTGCGCTAGTAAAAAAAAATAAATTAGAAACCTGGTTACGATTACATGTGGCCAAAAAATCTATTATCATTCTCCAGGAGATATCTGGGGAAATCAGCTTCTTCTACTTATGGTGACCAGGTTCTCATTTACTTTACTTTTAAGAAATCAGCTTACTGGAGAGAGCCAACTGTAAACTGAGTTTGTCAACAAATCCTGTGAAAAAATGGACCAACTTTGTGTTAGTTGGTCTCAGTTCTCTGATTTCCCCATCCTGTCTGTGGCACTCAACAGAACAGGAATAAGACAAATCAGGTATTTTGTGTTTTTATGGGATTTGTTGACAGAAATAAATGTGTAGAGATAACCAGTTATCATTTAAGAGCATGTAAACACATGTACTGATTAAAGATAGAAACGTCTCAACTCGCACGCTCTCAGTTTAACACCTGGATGCAACTGTTTACGAGTTGACGAGGAGCACCTGAACACACCGTTAGCTCTGGTTTGTGCCCGGGTACTGGTGGAAGTTCTGTAGTTCAGATGATCTGGAAGACGAGGAGTTCAGACCTTGAAGTGTGGTCACCTCTGAGGAGGCAGACACAGCTACATAGTGAGGAAGGCACCTGAGGGTCAAGTAATCCAGGATCAAACTGTCTCGGTAGTGTGTGTGTGTTCTTGTATTCTATCTTTGTGAGGACCAGTTTGAGTTTTTGACGGTGGGAGTGAGGACATTTGACTGTTTTAGGTCGCTCTCACACCTGTAGTTTGGTTCATTTGGTCCAGACAAGGAAATAAAATGACCTGTTGCAGCCTTTTAGTTCTAGTTTGTGTTCATGTCCTATGGACTAACAGAACACTAACTGATTAGCGCCCACATGGTTTCACAAAAAGCCCTCAAAGGACCAGCTGATAATGAACATTATTAGTATTATTAGATCAAAAGTACTTATAGGACACTTCTTGAATAGTTCACAATCAGCAGATGGATTACATTTTTTAGTTTTTGCTTTTAAAATCACTTCAACTACAACCACATCCTATGGTTGGTCCCTTTGTTTTCGGAGTGTTTGCTTGGACACAGACTGAGACCTTCTTTTTTTAGACAGTCTGGGTCCAGTTTTTTAATTTGCACCAGGATCCATCAATTCAAACAAACCCTGCACCAGGTAAACTGAACCAACGAGTTGGGAGTGAAGGCGGCATCAGGGTTAAAGTTAGAATCATGTTTAGTATGCAGACTGGGGTTATTTGGTTGTAATAGTTAAAGTTAGTGTTTGGGACTTGGGGATGCACTCAGTGAGGGTCCTCACAAGTATAGAAGTACAAATGTGTGAATAAGTGTGTGTTAGTGTTTTTTAGTCCATGTTGGCACGACTTGGTCATCATCATCCTCTTGTTTATTCTGTGGTGGTGCATGTGAGCTGTGATGGCGTCTTGTGCACACTGTGATGAGGCGCGCAGGGATTGGTCAGCCACGGGTGCATCAGCAGCTCAGACGCCCTCCAGTCTCTCAGCAGGTGACTTCCTCAGCATACAGCCAATCAGACACTTGGCCCGCGGCGACAGCCAGTCGGGCAGGCTGAAGGTCCCCCGGCGGATCTTGGCGAAACAGCGCGGCAGGCTGCGTGTCCTGAAACGGGTATCGTCCAATCAGCATGGTGTACAGAGACACGCCCAAGCTCCAGATGTCTGCGGCGCGGCCCGAGTAAGACCCGCCCCCATTGGTCAGGCAGCTCGGGACCAACATATGCAGGGCAGCCATGTCTGTCTGTGAGGGAGTCGTCGCTGTGGTCACCATGCAGGAGGACACAGTCGTCAAGGCCGAGCAGAGCGAGGTGAGTCCTGCAGGAGGTAAACCACACACACGGTTTTAGTTTATTTAACGCATCAGCAGTGATATCAGTAGTATCTGTACTACTGGTACTTTGTCACCAGTACTACAGATCAGCCTGGCAGTCTGTTAACATATACAGTATCAGTAGTATTGGTAGTATCATCAGTACCTCTGACTCTCTGAGTCTCACCTGTATCTGTCAGTGAAGACGAACCTGCGGAGCTTCAGATCTCTCAGGACGACTCCATGGCAATGGCAGTGCATCACAGCATTCAGCATCTGAGTGAACAGAAGCCCCGCCTCCTCCTCACCCAAACGCTTCCTGTTGCGCACGTATGCGTGCATGTCGCCATGGTGATTGGGCAGGAAGACATACACACTGTCCTGGCCAATCACCACGTCCTGCAGGCCACAGATGTTGTCGTGGTGACCAATCCGGGCATAGGCAGCCAAGTGCTCCTGGTAGCCACGCAGAGGGAGCACCTGTAACCATGGTGACCAGACAGTCAGGGTAACATGGTAACAGTTACCACAGTTAAACACTCCATTATTTGTGTGTGTGTGTGTTTTGCAGTATTGTGAGTACTTAGCAGTATCAGCAACATTTTTTAGTAGTAATCATGTAATAATGATTTTTTGCATATCTATAGTATTGTTAGAAGTATTATCAGTACTTCTGCTGTTTCAGAAGTAGTTGTAGAGGTGTGTGTGTGTGTGTGTTACCTGGCAGGTGTACTGCTGTTGTGTGTGTGCGTGGACAGCCCTGTATGTCTCCTCTCCCTCACAGCGTTCAAACAGGATGTACGGTCCAACTCTGGATGGCGATTGGCTTTGGCTTGACTTGGGGGTGGGGCTTCTGGGCCTGAGGCAGGGTGACAGTCCGGGCGTTGGAGGTGGCGGAGCTAGACGGGCTCGTTTACACTCCAGTAGTTTATCCTGGGGCTCATCCAGCAGCCTCTTCAGACAGAGCTGAGACCTGGCTGTGGCCACGCCAATGCTCATCTGTGATTGGAGGAGACAAGTGACATCATTGAGTTAATTAAAAGCAGAGAAATCCATTTTGCTCACCTGAAAATCACCTGTATCAGCATAAAGGTAGATCTGAGTCTTCTTTTTCTACTCTACATTAGAGGTGACAACTGGACAAACTCGCATCAAACTCGATGCAGTTTCATTTCTTCACTGCAGCGCCCTCTACTGGTGTCATCCCAGCCGAGCCGCCTCCTTCCACTGAACCTTCCTCAGTAATATTTTCACATACATTGCTAAGAGTTATATTAGTATCACATCTCACTGTGTTCTGTGTCTCTGCTGCTCACATGTTACTGTTAACGTGTCTATAGGCGTCATGATGCAACTTCCTGTAAGCTGACAGAAGCTTCAGCTTTCAGATCGTTGCATCAGAGCACAACAGTTTATAGTTTAAACAGGCTTTAAATACAGTCAACACCTACCACACACACACACACACACACACACACACTCAGCGAGAAAGTGTGTGTTTTATATAAAGTTTTTCAGAGCCCTGCAGCTGTTGTCTTAACTCTGTGTGGAAACCTGGTCTTGGCCAACGCTGCTTTCACTCTGGTGAAACAACCTGAGTCACAGCGTTGCCACAGCAACGCCATCCTCCAACACACACACGTATACACACACACACACACACACACAGTGAATCTGTGCCACTGATGTCTCATCTCTTCAGCTCTGTGGAGGATTTCTCCATGAGTTTCTGTTAAGCTACAGTTTGACAGTCTGAGATAAGACTGTTAACAAGCAACTAAACAAAGTGTTGAAAACTCAGACTGAAACTTTGTTTCACCTGCTTCTGTAATTCAATCCAATCTCTCATTCAGCATTTCTTTCACTGGTCTTTCACCATGTTCCTGGGTTTTATTTTACCACACTCTGAAGACAAACTGGCATCCACTCTCCATGATTACTTTGCACTGCCAACACTGCAGCCCCCATGAAAAGTTACCTGGTATTTGTGTCACTGTAACTTGGTTTCATCCACATTTATTTTAAATGTTTCTTCTAAGTATTTTGTTTTTACTTCTTTGTTGTATCTCCAATGTCTAAAAACCTTAACACTGTTCAGTCCTCTCTTCTGCTGTTATTACAGACACAGTGTCTGAGTTCACAGTGATGCTGCTGCATCGCCTCTTCTGTCTGGCAATGACATTTAGCCAAAGATCTGGGGCTCATGGGAAATCATGTTCATTAAAGGTAGGTTAGTTTTTCTTTTAAATCACCAAATCCAAATATATGAAGAGAGCCACGCCAGCATTTTAGTTAATGTGGTTATCACAAATCATTTTTCGAATGAGATATTCTTACTTTTGGAACAGAACCCGGAAGTTAGCTCTCTGCACATGCCTAGCACTTTATTAGAAAACCCCTGTAGACCTGCTTAAACCAGTTTAACACCTTTAGGATGTGGAAGAACAGGAGATTTGCAGCATGAGTGTGCACCTGACAGATCTGCAGAAATAAACTGCTGCAATCATGTTTATTTCACAGTTTACTCTACCTCCCCTGGTACTGTTGTCGAATTATTGACACCTTTTTAAGTGCAATAATTTGTTGAAAGTCACAGAGCTCAGTCTGAAGTAGGGATGCTCTGATCAGGCTTTTTATGTATTTACTTATCAATTTTTATTTATCTATTTGCTCCTGATGCTTTATGTGAGTGTCTTTTATTACAAATTCTCTATTTATTTGTATTATGTGTGTCCCTCCCCAGGCTGCAGTAAACCTACACTAAAGATAGTAAATCAATTTAAATCTGTTTGGCAGCAGAATAACTCTTGCTCTCACTGCAACAAAATATTGGTAGGTAATCCAATATTAATCCTGTACTGTTCTGAAGCCTCAGGGTCGACTTGTTAGCTTCTTTTCCTAAGCTTTCAACCAAACAGCACCATCTCCATCAGTGGATGGAGTCTGTGTGGACTTTAAAGTTCAGTGTTCCACTCGACCTAGACAAGAGGTCCAGGTGAAGACCATGTTGTGCAACTGAAAGCATCCAAAAACCTTGTGAGTTGACCTTGAGTCAGGGAGTGCTTTGTCAAAGTTGTATTTTCAAGGTAAAAAAATGAATTACGTTGAGCCTGTTTTGATCCTAACTGAACTCTTCTGACTTATAATGAATGATGTTTGAGTTTTACAAACTTTAATCAAAAGAGCCCAGTAGAATCTGTTGGACTCTACTGGACTAAGTACACTCATTCAAGTACTGTACCTGACTATAGTCTTGAGGTGTTATTACTTTACTTGACTACTTCTATTTTCTTCTGCTCTGTACAGCTTATTCACCATATTTCATGGGAAAATACCTTATTTTTTACTAGACTACATGAATCTAACAGCCTTAGTTACTAGCTTCCATATAGATAAAGATTAAACATACAAAAACACACAGCCAACTTGAAACATACAACATTAAAAAAAAAAAAAAACTAGACTACCAAAAACTCCAGTTAAATGTGAATATTAGTATAATTCTGATAGAGGTCATCGTGCATAATAAGTACTTTAGTCACACCCCTGAATGAACATGTGTTTTTATATTATTTCGCTTTTTTTTTCTTTTTTTTTTTTACACTGTTGTTGCCGCGTTAACTTACGCAAAGCATCTGAATACCTCTTCCATCACTGCTCTCAGGTCAGTTTTCTTACCTTGTGTTCTTCAAACAGACTGGTCCAGATGGTAGGTCTACAAGAAACCAGTAGATCCAGTAGATAAGCAGTAGAGCCCTCGTGGTCCTGGTGGTCTCTTTCTGTCTGTGTGTTTGGAGCTGAAGTTGCTGAAGACACACAAACTAAAGGTTTCCTGTATTTAAAGTAAACTAAACTGGCAGCTCTGATACTGGGAGGACTGGGGCTTTACTGGTCGGCGATGACGTCTTTGTCTTCGTTTTATTATTGTCTCGATTGCGCAACCTGTCGTCAGTCAGTCAGCTGTTAGTTGTTGAGCTTCTTCTTTAGACTGAATTAAAACACACTGACTGAAGACTGGCATAAAACCAAACCGAAAAACTTTTGATAAAAAAATAATAAAAAGGAAACTTTTTTCCTTTTCTTCTTCTTCTTTATATCCGGAGTTGAGGCGAACAAAGCCGAATCAAACCGAGTCCTCAGGTCCTTTTGTCTGTCTGTGAGTTCAAATCAAAATAGTCTCCGTGTCTTGTTTTCTTTGGTTTCAAATCCAGTCTCACCCTTCGGACTCTGGTCTCCTCTGGCCCCCGTTCGTCTCCAGAACTTTCAGCTGGACTGAAGACTCGGTCTGACTGAGGTATGTTTGGTTACGTTGTTTCCTCCCGCGGTGTCGTCATCCAGCGGGGCGGAGCCTCGATGTTGCAATCCCGAACCGATCAGTCGTCAGAAAACAGACTAAAGTGATAGTGCAGAGAATGTACAGTCAGTCTCCACTTTATTAGCAGCACCCATATAAAATTAATGCAGTCTAATACAACAGACCTGCTGTAACCCCTCCTTCATGAACGTTATAATGGTCAGCTTTTGTTGAAACTGTTCTGGAGAAGTTTTTATTGAACTTTACTGTTATTTTTGAGGCTGCTGTTTGAGATGCTGTTGTTGTATTGCATCATATTTCTGATATTCTGTCCTTTTATATCAACAAGGGTAAATAACAGACTAAAACAAACACTGAATTAAGGTAGGGTTTATTGCAGGACAGTTGCATTAGACTGAATTAGTCTTTGCTCAGTTTATACCTATGTACAATAACAGGAAAGCCACGTTAAGTCATATGCGTCACCTCTGTCGGCAGTAGCAGACTTAACCACTGAACATAACAACTATAGTCTAATGACACACTGTGCAGCACATACAAACACACCCACAGATCTTTCACTTACAGTGAGTATTTACAGTTAGTTTTTATGAGAATGAGAGTTAGCAGTGGTGCTTATATAACTTAAAAAAAAGGTATATGAATGACATAAGGAACTGATTTGACTTTAGAAAGTTTGGATGTGTGTCTGTGTATGTTGTAATTTCCATTCAGAATAGCCAGATTGAATGAAAAATAAGACCCAGCATTTGTGTAACATACAGTGAAGGGCAAATTGTGTCTCATGACAGAATCTATCCCTCCGATAAAAATATTGTGCCCCTGATGAAAGTGTAATATGCATAAATAACAGAACAAATAATATAATTCATTCAGCTATCCCTTCAACTCAAGCAGTTTTAATTCCTTCCCTATTTGTTTCAGTTTTCAGCCAACAGAAATGACAGTTTACCCCTACAGCAACAACAGTAGCACTTTCAGTCAACAGTACTTTTAGTGTTTATTGTATGTGAATAACATCAGTTGCATCTCTGTTCTCATGGTGCAACACAGAACAGAGACACAATTTATTTCGTCCATAATTAAGTTTTTACATAAGCTGCTGTGACTCTGTTTGTCCTCATGGGATCACCCCTAATAGGAAAATGACATTTCATTTCAGATATAATCTTCTATGAAACTGAAAATGACATTTTTCATAGGGAAGTGAAGGAGACTCTCAATGAGTCACAGTTTCTAAATGTTTTTTTCTTGTCTTTTATTTGCAGACAATTTGGTTCCTATCAGTGAAGGTAATGTTTGATTAGATTTATCTTTGATTTTGTTTGTTTGACACCTCATTGACTTTGTAGGGAAGCAAAAGGAAGGAAATACTGTACAGATGCAGTGTATCTGTTAACAGCACAGGAAGGAGGATAGACAGTGTGTGTTTAAAATATCATAATAACAGTCTTAATGTACTACAACAGCTACTTGTTTCATATATAGAAGCTTTTTGTAGATTATTACATTGTACACAGATAGACAGCCCTGCAATAGACTGATGATCTGTCCAGGGTGTACCCCGTCTCTTGCCCAATGTCAGCTGGGATTTGCTCCAGCGCCCCATGACCCTTAAAGGAAAAGTGGTATAGATAATGGATGGATGGATGGACACAGATACACTGAGCAGGAGTCAAAATCCAAAATCACTAACTTTGATTTTTGGTACATTTGTTTTATTTATTACACAGATTTCCAAAGGATGCAGCTTAAATTTCACAAATTCAGTTTAGTTTTATCAGTGTGATGGAAGCAGGTTGAACACAACAAGGCTCATGATGTAAGAAGAAAAATCAAGACTTTTAATAGAAAAGAATGAACACATTACTGCATAGTTACCTGTAATGAAAGAAAAACATTTTAATGCAAACAAATTATTCAAAAGATATTATAAAAATTATACAATATGAAGTAGTTCAACAGTTAAATGTAGCGTTAACAATGTCATCCTATAGACCAAACGATTAATCGAGGAAATATTTAACTAATGATGAAAGTAAGTGTTAGTTGCAGGAGGAAGCTCTTAAATTAGCTGTATGTGCATCTTAACTCATTCAGATGGACTGTTGACCTGCAGAGCTGCAGCCACCTGCTTTGCTCTGACCTCTGACCTTAATCTCCATTCAGTCTATGGTCGCAGGCTCATCAGTTGTTGACCTGCTGCGTTTCATCTGTTCATCTGAACGTCCCTGTCTGTCTGTCAAAGACCAGCTCTGTAAATACAGTGCATGCCGCGGTCTCATGTGACTTAATGGAAACACCACAGATGGAGAGTTAAGTGTTCCCTCTGTCCCTGACTATTATATTTTCCATCACACAGGTTCCAAGTGGAGATGACAGATGATGAAAAGAAGCATCTTTTTGATGAATGAAGAAAGAACCAGGTCAGCTGAGGAGCGAGGAGACATGAAATGAAGCAAGTGAGAAGCATCAGAGAGACAGAATCTGGTTGGTTTGTTTCACTTGTTTTAACACAAACTGAGGGCCTTGGGTTTTTTTTTTATCTTTTACAGTGTAGTCATGTTCAGAAGAATAATATCTCAGCCCACATGAAGAGGAGGAATTATTACACACAGCACAACAACAGGACATCTGATTAATCTCTGCAGGAAACAGACAAGACACCTGCTGCTCTGCAGGAAATCTTCATTATGTAGATTTCCTGTGTGTGTAGCCAGCTCTGCTCTGATTGGACAGATTCCAGGCAACAGGTAAAGACTGACTGACCTGATTACACACACACACACACACACACACACACTCACAGCAGGTTATCTCCACATGGTTAGCGTGCTTTTACGCCACATGATGAAATATTGAAGAAACAGAGGAGCAGGAATAGTATGTTTGTGTGTGTGTGTGTGTGTGTGTGTGTGTGTGTGTGTGTGTGTGTGGATACGGATGCGGATGTGTGCGTGCGTGTTAAACTTTACTGTCTCTTTCATAACCGACGTGATGAAATCAGAGGCCAAGTGTCTGACTCAACTACGGCCTGCCACAAGAACACGCACGCACACACACGCGCACACACACACACACACACACACACACACACACACACATACATACATAAATAACGTGCACACATTTGCTCTCTCTCCTCTAACACACACTGCCCTCATTCTCAGGATTATCACCTGTCTAACAGCTGTGCTGCTGTGACGCTGAGGTTTTGATCTCTACCTGAGCCGAGCTGCAGTCTGTGACTCTGTGTGAGTGTGTGTGACAGCTTTAAATCCACTTCCTGTGTATGGACATGCTGCCTCATCTCTTAGCTTAGTCCCGGTGGTCTCTCTCTCTTTCTCTCTCACGCTCTCTCTCCCTCTCTCTATCTGTTTTGCCTCAGGGCATCCTGATCTTCCGGGCCTTGGGGGCCTCACGCTGAGAATTTTGTGGGAGCCTTAAGAATCAGCTAAAGCCCCAGGGTGGTTAGACGATAAAATATCTCTGAGTGTATTCCTCGTCTGAGCCAGTTCGCCCGGTGGTCTTTGCTAAGTGCAGATTAAATCAGCCAACAGCGTTTTTTACCCAATAACTTTTTTCTCTTTCTTCAAATGTTAATGTCTTTCAAATTTCATGAAGCTATTCACTTAGATTCAACCCCCTCCACCTCTACCACCCCACCCCAAAAAAACCTATTTTGTACAAGATTCCTATTTTAAAAACTGTTCAAAACACAGAATTACTGTGAATTAGACTGTAATTCACAATTATCTGCTGTTTTTACAGTAAATGTAAAAAAATACAAAAATAATAATGATGCACAAACTGCTAATCCTGAATGGCCTGGTCGGAAAAATGCTAGGTGAGGAAAAAGACCTTCAAGTAATAAGATGTCTGAGCAGCCAAGCAGCTTCACCTGCTAAAGTCAGCATGACTTAACTTTTGTCACCTGCCCACATCCATGTGTGGACATCTGACTGCTGCGTAAGAAAATCTATGACTGCATAGACCTCTAGTGTGTGCTAGAAAAGCAAACGAGAAACTTGTTTCATCTTCATGTACTGTATATATGTTTTGTATTAAATTTGTATTCTACTTCAAATACAACAAACAAAAAAGCTTTTGTGAAGTCACCGTCTTGTTTTCTTGTGCATATATTTGGAACGTGTCTGCGTACTCTAACTTCACATTATGTCTCTACTGAAGTAGGTGTATGTGTAAGTATGTGTATCACACTACACTAAGACAGCGAACATGCTTAACATATCATCAACTCTGTGTGCCAAGTACAGCCTCACAGAGGAGCCAGCAACTAATATACATCACATATGGACGCGTGATCATGATCCCATGGCATCACTTTTTAGCGTACTGGGGACTCCTTTGGTGTAATTTTTCAATTTACATGTAGTAACAGCACAGGAGTCACCACGGCTGTCAAACCAAAGACCAGGGTTCACATTAAGGGTCCTGTCAGTCGTTAGGTTCAGGGGACAAAGGTGTATGCCTAAGTTTGGGGAAAGACTGTGGTTTTGGTTTAATAGTTTTGCTTTAAACACAGCAGAGAACACTGGAAGTCTATCAGACTACCCTGCATGTTGAATAAATGGCACAAATCGGGTCCTAATCAAGTGTACATATGTGATGATTATTTTCTTCAGTTGTTCATCTAAAAAAATATGGAAAATGACCACCACAAATTCCCAAGGTGATGTCTAAAATCCAGTAATTCAATATTCAATTCATATTCATAGAGAACGAAGGAAACCAGAAAATATTTGCATTTCAGAAGCTGGAACCAGAGAATTAATTAATTAATTAATTTTGAAAAATAACTTGGAACAATTAATTGATTGTAAATATAGCTGACAATTAGCTGGCATTTATATAATTATTTTTTATTATAATTAGTTATTATAATCAATTTAGTTCTGCCCTTTTTTCTGACACTGATCTTGTCTCAGCCTCTTTAGTTCAGTCTCCTCTTTAATTCACCGCACACACACACACACACACACACACACACACACACACACACACACATACAGTATTTAAGTGTCTTCTTATCTCAGTTTTGCATCATCCCTGGTGACCTCTGAGTGTGTGTGTGTAGGGGGTAGATCTCTATAAACACACACACACACACACACACACACTGAGGCCAGCCTGGGATTGTCTCTGTGATGAAACCAGCAGTAATGTCTGCTGTTGGCATGACGACTCCATCCACTGTGACATGATGTGTGTGTGTGTGTGTGTGTGTGTGTGTGTGTGTGTGTGTGTATATATATATATATATATGTATCTGTATCTTTATCTGTATGTGGTGTTAAGGAGGGTCTGACCTTTGACCTCTTTACTACATCTGTGTCCTTGTTATAGACTCAAAATAATATTACTTTTTGTCACTGTAATGAAACAGCAGTGAGTCTTTAAGAACAAGTGGTGATGATCTTTATCTTCCAGTCTTGTTTCCATCTCAGCACAGAGAAACAATCAAGCTCAACATCACAACTATAAAACATTACTGCAATATTTTAAACCTGGAGTCATGTTTGTGTCCACCTGTTGAATTCAAGTCCCATATTAACTCCCTTTTATCTCTGTTCTTGGTCTCTACCAACTCCTGAGGGAAGTATCTCTTAAGCAGCTAAATGCTTCACTGTGACCACCAGCTAGTTTTTGTATTGCTCATATTTGAAGTTGTTCTGACCACCTGTCAGTTGTAGTCTGTTGTTTAATTCATCATTACCATCTCTGAATCCATTAACTCCTTGATTACTCTGGGATTTGACCGTGTTTTCGTCTTTGAGAGAACAAAAACTTCACAGATTTATCTCGGGTATGAAGTGTCTCAGTATTCAGGGGTCAAACTGCACACTAATTGTGGAAGGAGCAAGATTTACACCTCGGACTTCTGTTACAACTCGGAGCTGTGTCACATACAGAAGTACGCCGATGACACAGCCATCGTTGGGTGCATCAGGGATGACAGAGAGGAGGAGTATCGGAGACTGGTGGGGGACTTTGCTGCATGGTGCCACACTAACCACCTACAACTCAACACCTCTAAGACGAAGGAGCTGGTCATTGACTTTGGGAGGTCCAGACCAAGACAGCGACCAATCCTGTTAGAGGGAGCTGAGGTGGAGGCTGTGGACTCCTACAAATACCTTGGGCTGTGGTTGGACAATAAACTGGACTGGACAACACACACCAGCCACCTGTATGGAAAGACACAAAGCAGGCTGTACTTCCTAAGGAGACTGCGGTCTTTTAATGTCTGCAGCAAACTGCTGTGGATGTTCTACCAGTCTGTGGTTGCCAGCGTCCTCTTTTACACTGTGGTGTGCTGGGGGAGCAGCATATCAAAAAAGGACACAAACAGACTGGAGAAACTGATCAGGCGGGCCGGCTCTGTGGTCGGCATGAAGTTGGACTCTCTGGTGACGGTGGCAGAGATGAGGACACTGGACAAACTGCTGGATATCATGGACAATACCAGCCACCCTCTGCACACTGTCATCAGCAACCAGAGGAGCCTGTTCAGTGAAAGACTGCTCCTGCCCAAGTGTAGGACCAACAGACTGAAGAACTCCTTTGTCCACCATGCCATCACACTCTACAACTCCTCACTTGGGGGGAGGAGGAGGGAGAGTAGGGTATGGAGGACAGAAGGGAGTGGTAGCCCCCCTTAAAGTGCAATAACCCACCTGGACACTCAAGTAACATACAGTTTCAGCATATCTATATTTATTATTTATGTTAATGCCACACACAGTCCAGTATACTCTGCATATTTATCTTAAATCACCCTCAATCCAATTCTATTTATATTTATATTCTTTCCTATTTTATTTACATCTTCTGCCTGTATTTGCTGCTGGAAATGTAATTTCCCCGAGGGAGTCATCCCAAAGGGATCAATAAAGTCCGTCTAAGTCTAAGTCTAAGTCTAAGATTTAAACTCACGTAAAGTACAAATACATCAAAAATGTAGCTCAGAGTATGTAGTTGTTTTCCACCACTGATGTGAGAACACCCACCTGAGAGCTCTGCCTGCTGAGAACTTGAGGCTGTCTCTGTTTTCTTTTCATGACTGACACCCCTGTCTTGAATTTACAGGCGTGACTCACCTGTAGCTGTTGGGATGGACTCACCTGTCATCCTACTTCAAGGCTGGTGTTAATGGTACAGTTTCTCCAGCCGGTTTTATGGGCCAGCCTGCTGTTTCCCCTCATTTAGCTGAGGATTTATGAATCAAACAGTCCACCCACTGAGGGTCGTCGCCACTGTGTCTCCAGGTACGTTGCATCAGCAGCTATTTAAGAGTCAGACTCTTCTCCCCATGAGACCCTTAAATCACTCCCTCATTTACCAAGATGAAATGCTAATCATAACTGCAGAGAGTGAGACTGGATTTTTATTCTTGTGATTGGTTAAAATTCTGCAGACTTATGCTGCCTTCACCTCGTCAAGGTGGATGCATGAATACAGAGGTGACTGTATTAGGATTAAATTACTCTTGATTTATAATATAATCCCCATATCCATTAAATTACATTGAATGATGCTTTGCCTGATTGTGTGGCATCCATAGTTGTGTTATTTCCAGGTAATTCTGTATTAGTAAAGGCCAAGTCAGATATGTCTGAGCTTTGAGAATATATGTTTCCCAGTCATAATTTCGATTGGAATATAGACTTAGACTTAGACAGACTTTATTGATCGCTTGGGATGACTCCCTCAGGGAAATTAAGTATTGAACACTGTACCAAAACATGGAAGTGGACTGCTATTCAGAGTGTGTAGTGCAGTGCAAGTGTAGTGAAGTCCTCTTCTTCTTCTTTGTGTTTATTGGCAGATCACAAACCAACTAGGTGCATACCGCCACCTACTGTATCAGAGTGTGCAGCTTCGCAAGTGTACACAAAACAATACTAACGTGAAAAACTAAAAAGAAAGTAGAAGTATAAAGTACCATAAATTGGAAATAATCAAGTAAAAGTACCTATTTCACCTCTTGTGTTAGAGCTGCATGCAGCTGAACTGAAGAAACTCTGACTTCTGAATATTTAGATTTTAATATAAAACATTTATGCAAATTAAAAAATGTCAAAATGTTTTCAGTTTTCTGCATCAAGACAAACTATAGCAGTAAAAGCCAATACAATGTAAATATAGAAAAAACATAAAATATTAATTATTATTTTAATATGTGTGTGTGTGTGTGTGTGTGTGTCCATGGTTTCATTGCTCTCCTGTGCAACCATCAAATGCAACTTGAGGCAATACCCTACACACTCACACACAGACACACACTCGCCCATCTCCGACTGAAACAAACAAAACAAACAAACACACACACACTCCCTCCATCACCATCCGGCTGCTTTCTGCCGTAACGAGGTGCAATCAACACGCAATGCTGACCAACACACATGCAAACGTGCACACACACACACACACACACACACACAGAGAGAGAGAGAGAGAGAGAGAGAGGTGGTTGAAGGATGAATGAAGTCAGCCTCTGATTGCAGAAGAGTTACAGGGTGTTGACTTGTTCCCGTGTGTGTGTGTATATGTGTGTGTGTTGACCTCATACTGCCATGATGTCACATCTATAACAGTTGCATTAACAGCAGCAGCAGGTTCACATCCACATGCATGCAAGTTTTTAATAACTCAAAGGAAATCAACATTTTTATCTTTTAATCTTCACCATCCTCTTTTTTTCCCATGTTCCTTTTTCTGGTATAAATCCAGAAAGTTCAGGATAAAACTGATAACACACCAAACTAAATATATTCACACACAGGGTCATAGCTACCACTGAGGACACTGAGGTCATTTCAGTTTTTCTGGGGATTTACGTTGGTTTTGAGAAGTCTGACAAATTAAGAGTGGATATCTTATATGCTGGCTCCCATATCTGTTAGATAAATATACTTATGTGACTGCTTCTAGGCCAATAAAAGCAAATAAAGGACAGAGGCTCTATAGGATTCAGCATTTTCCCACAAGAGGTTTTTTTTCCTGAAGATGGTGAAACTAAATCTTAATGCTCAACCTACGAGTTACAAAATAAAATTTACAGACAAGAGACAATATAACTGAACAGTTAACTGATTAATTAATTATTAATTAAATAAATGTTTTGAATTTGTAATAGTAATGAACCAAATACACAAATATATGAATATATACACAAGTACATGATTGTAAATAGTAATACATCATTTTATTTATGTAATGGTGCTTTTCATATTATTCAAGGTCATTGCATTGTAATAAAACATACAATAAGATATGCAATGATGCAACAGACCATAGCTCAGCAACGTAAAATGTACTTAAAGTGAGTGACCCAGTTTAAAAAGATGGGTTCTATGAAATTGCTTTTAATTTCTTTCTTTACAGGTTCTGTGTGGAACTCTACACAGAGTAAGATTTTTCTTGAAGATGATGGTTAAAGTCACTTTATTGTTTTTAGCTCCCAGCTAATTCCAGTTGTTATCCACAGGCAGGTGAACTTTATATTGAAGCCAGTGACTGTCTAGTAAACAACAAACACTACAAATCCTCCATCACATTTAAAAAAACTCTAGATGATCTGTTGTTGCTGTCAGCTGCAGGTCGTAGTGAATGTCAGTTGTTTAGGAGTTGTGATATTCAGCAATGCATCGTAGTTATCTCATTACTTCAAAAGCAGTGGATGTTTCTCTGCACAGAAACATAAACATACATACACAGTTCTCAAGATAACAAATGAAGGTCATGAGAAAGCAGCACTTTGATCAGCAGTTACAGTAAATATATGGTCAGTTTTAAATCTAAGTTGCTTGTAGGAATGGATTATTAACCTGAAGAAACTGAGGAGATTCAGCAGTGTGAAAACATTTCTACTGCATCTGTTGGTTCAGAGTCAGAGGAAGTTTGTGCTTTGAATTATTGATGAATAACCATTAATTAACTTTTGTGTGTGTGTGTGTGTGTTTGTTTCTGTAATGAATGTAATGTAACCAGTCCAGTTATCTCATACCTGCTGGGTCGTGTGTGTGTGTGTGTGTGTGTGTGCACGCGCGCACGCACACGCATGCTATTGGATCTGTTGGCACGATGCAACACACACACAATCGCCAATAATACACACACACACACATTTTGTGAACGAATCAATGAAGAATCCCTGATTCAAACGCTCAAACAGCAAAGAACTCAAAACCTGTCTCTCAGACTGCACTGATATCAGGAATTACTTGATTTATTTCCACATAAACTGATCTGCTGCTGCTGCTGATGATGATGATGATGATGATGATAATAATAATAATAATAATGATGATGCAGGAAGCAGTCTTGTGATTATTGATAACTGTGTTTGTTTTTGTCACTAGTGTGATTCAGCGGGACTGAATGATATGTGAGACAGTGCATTTTCCAGCCACCAGAGGGAGACAAACACCAGCAGCTAATCAGGTCTGTCCTGTTTGAATTATCTCTGTTTCTCTATCTGTCTTTGTTTCTTATTGTGTTAAATAACAACCACATATGTTAAAGAATTTGAAGAATTTAACAACAGGAGTTTGAAACTGTCAATATTCATGGTAATATCCAGGTTTGGTAGAAGTTATTTTTGACTTAAGCTACATTTGATTTGTAGCTAAAGTCAAATTGGTCAATGAGAAGTTTCCTCACAACGAAAGCATCCTCATAATAGAATTGCTGGACAAAATTGATGTTGTTTGCATGTCCAAGAATATTTAAAAATTTAAGTACAGACATAATTCCTAAAAAAAAAAAATCTTTTTTTAAAATATTAGATATAAATGTGAAAAAGCAATTAAATAATATTCAAAACATGTTACAGTGCCACCAAATTCAGTATGATAAATCTGGAGGATTTTCTGAACAACAAAATATCCTCACTTTCAAAAAAAAGTCTTCATTTACAAAGAATGTCCTCAAAAAAAAAAGTTTTCACTTCGTAAAATGTCTTCAGTTTCCTAAAAATGTTCTCACTTTACAAAAATATTGTCACTTTACAAAAATGTCCTCACTGTTTCTCCCATTTCCTGCTGTTGTTTTTGTCTAGTGCTTGTTCCTAAGTGATCAGAAACTAGCTGCCATTTTCTCAAAATAACATTATTTACCTCAGAAATTATACCCTACATACACATGTGTATTGAGATATTGTTTTATTGTTGCAGTGGGAAATGCACATAGTGCGGGGAGAAAAACATTTATTTGGCAACTTTGGTCTTGTTGAAACTAAAACTGTGCTGAAACCTTGTGGTTTTCACTGTAGTGCAGTTAGAGGCCAGCTGGCATTAAAACTTGTGACCGTGAGCTGATGGTCACAAGTCATCTCAGTGAATTCTGTAAGAAGCTGCAGGCGTCTGAGAAATGTGAGGTGATTTATTTTTATAAAGGGTGTGTGAATGGATGGAGAGCACCATTCATTTTTTTCTGTACTTTAAAAATATGAATTTCTAGTCCATAACTTTCATTTTATTACAAGAATGTGGCTACACAGCTCCTTCTGCTGTGTAGCCAAGATGGCAGTGATTTAGGGTGGGAAGTGTCCATCATTCCTCACTCAACTTTTTGACCGTTTTGCGTCATCACCCTGGTGCTTCCAGTGTGCTGCATGTTTCCATACTGTGAAGTGTGAAATGCACTTATGCACTTGGAATAGCATGCGTAAAGGGCACACAATGTTCTGTACTGTCTCCTAACACTGGACACTTCTGTGTCTGTCGTGCCTGACGAGCCCATAGGTCGTCTGTGCGAGCACCTTATTACGGCCCATAGTTACTGATCTATATGATATGATCTATATAGTCACTTAGGTTGGAGAACATATTGGACTGTCTGTGTCCACCTCTCCCAGTCTCTGTCACATGGTTCACAGCACTGTCTTTCTGAGTGTTGGCAGTCTACATAACACACACACACACACACACACACACACACACACACACACACACACACACAGACAGATCAGCAGAGAAAATATTTAAGATATGGTAAATTTGTGACTCACCATCATATTCTCCCCCTCCCCATGCACACATGTGTATACATGATCATCAGTTGTGTCATTTGATGATTCTTTGTTTTCCTGCAGAAATAATTGTACTTATTCTCTCACTCTCAGACTCGTCACATTAAATCAGTCACAAACCACTGCTCATTAACAAAACATGCGTGAGGAATGAAAACACACACACGGAGACATGTGGACATTAAATTACAAAACACACAGTGCGTCATTACTCCTGCTGAAGATTTTTAGCTATGTGTAATCATGTGATCTAATTTCACTTAATTTTACCTCATTATTAAATAAAGACTGTAGCATGTTATTATTTAGAATTATAGTAACGGTAATATCTTGTGAGCTTCATTTTTGAAGATGTATTTCAGTTGTTTTATATGACTGCCAGATATTATCTCTCTGTTCCTGCTGTGTCATTTAGACGTCACTTACTGACAGAAAAAAAAGTACAAACTGTTCGTATCCCGACGCTCGACAGAGACACAAACTCTGTCAGTCAGAAACAAAATAAAACCTTCCTTCTTCCATCAGTTTGCAGACAGTCTGAGTCAGCTCACAGAGAATCTGAAATATTCTCTGACGTGTTCAGGATTTTACACACTCACTTTGTTTTTAGAGACACACGTCAGTCTGTGGAGAATTTCACTGTTTGTCCTACTTACACAGACAGAAAACCTCATCATAGTGTCATCAAGACAAATAAAAGACACAGCTTTACTAATACTGAAACCATAACAACAGAGTTCCACACAATCTGCGGATCTGGAAATATCTTAAAAAGCATTCAATTAATTGCCCCCAAAAAAGCCTCAGAAACCCTCAGAAGTTCTTGAAAATGTTACAAAAATCTTATATAATACTGCCTCTTACCCCCTATATATAGTACCTATAAACTGAAATAGTCGATAAACCTACAATGCAGCCTCATAGTTGTAATGCTATCGTTTGGTGTCTTTTTGAGATACTTTTAACTGTCTTTATATGTATATATTTTTATATTTTCATCTGAGCTCTGTGACTTTCAAATAGGAAATATGAACAGTAACGTACAGAGGGCACCGTGACCTCCCCTGACCCCTCCCCGACTCCTCCGGCGCCTTGACTTATGCTATATTCAGTAATTCATACAGGCAAGGCGGGTTTATCTCTATAGCACCATTCAGACACAAAAAAATCTGAGTGCTTCACAGAAGCATGGAATAATCAAAAATATTTGAATAAAATAAGAAAATGTTAAGATTGCTGGTGATTGTAATCACCAATTTGTGGTTGTACTGAAAAATGGTCTTCACATAAAAACTGTCACGGTGAAGTCTAGTATTTTAATTCAAAGTATATCAATCTATACACGTGAATATTTTCTGAGTGAAAATTTAAACAAGTTCAGATGTGAGTTCTCACATCAAGTCTCCACGCTCTCATTTTGCAGCATATTTACTTTCACACATGGCTCTGCTCTGACTCCGACACACCTACCTCCATTCAGACAATCAACGACACAGGGAGAGAGACACTGGGGAGGTGACAACAAGTTAGGGAGACATAGGGTGAGATGTGTAGGGAGTGTCAGGGGAAGTTGCTGAGGCAGATGTGACAAATCACTTGTCTTCCATGAAACATGACCACACACATTGGACTGGTCATTATATATCTAATCTCACCATTAGACAGATTGTTAGTTTGACTTGTGTCAGAGCAGAGCCAGGATATTCACTACTACTGATAGTTTTACTGTGTTTCGTGAAATACCTGTTGCCTCTTAGAGGTGAAGCAGCAGAAATAAAGAATGAGAAGGAGAGGACCTACTACTTACAGGTCACATAGGTCCAAGAATCCTAAATATGTGAATGACATTTTAATGGGCGAGGGTCACATTTTTCACATTTTGACTGAGGCGAAGGAACGTGGTAATGTTGAGCATCCAGCTGAGCATTAAATGCACAAGAAGCAGCAGCAGCATCCAGAACAGAGAGCAGCAGAGAAAACTAAGACTGGAATATATCAGTAAATTTAACATGTGACAGTAAAAGTCAAATGACACAAATTTATCTGTTTAAGACTTGGGCAGGAAGAAAAGATTAGTCAAAGCTGATCAGATTTCTGTTGGAGATCATTTCAGATCCAGTATTTCCTTAATTTAAACTGAACTCAGTGATGACCCTTCCACCAGAAAAAATACATTGTCAGATCTACACAATTCAAAAAGGCAACAAGTTTGCATGTTATGATATTGGCCCAGTGACTCCATGAAGAGTCAATAATATGTTTAAATTTGATACAAAACTTGCTGCTGTTTTAGTTTATGTAGCAGCACTATATAATTAAGTCTTTTATTCCGGTAACATTAACATGCTACCATGGTTAATAATTGCTAATGTAAATTACTGATATAATGTTCATCATCTTACACAAAGAGGATGTGCTGTGAGAAGTATGTTGGCAGAGTAGCAGCAGCAGCTCTAGTTGTAACAGATGAATTGGAGGTTTGACCTGATGGTGATACTTAGGGGATCACCCAAGTTATTACAATTTATACTGACATGGATATGAATTTGTTCCAAATTTCATGGCAAGTCATTTAATAGCTGTCAAGACATTTCATTAAAGAGCAAAAATATCAGCCTCATGATGGTACTTAGTCAAGCACTTTTCCACTACACATACAGAGGTTTTGGGCTCTACCTTCCTCATTTTGTGTGTGTTGAGGGATTTCAGTTGTGGTCCAACAACTGACCAACAGACAGAAAACCATCCTGCAGACATGGCTTAAAAAATGTTGCTTAAAGACAGTTCAAGTCCAACAACTGCTTAGTTTAGCTGTTACACTGTACTGTAATTAATGTAACTAAGGTATATGTCCATATATTCTGATAGGCTGGTACACTTATGTGAATGTAAATGTGAGAATATTTCTTTAATATAAGCTGGCATCAGTGTCTGTGCATCTCTAACCACCAGCTACTCTCTGTTCATTAACCTGTTAACCAGTTTCCACATGGCTCCTGTTAACACACACACACAGTGGCACGTGTCAATCTGAAGGACAAGAGACTGAATAAAGCTGAATAAAGACAGACACAGACAGATTAATTTGTTTTATATACAGACAGTAGGACATCATTGTCACATGAAACCTTATCTCCTAAATGTGACCTCTTCATTTTTCATTCAGGGTTTTTTTTTTTTTTGACTTGTGGTTTATGTCTGGTGCAAAAATGAGTTTGTCCTGAACAATGAAACCTTTAAAATCAGCTCTCCGCAGGGGGAGCTGTGCTGATTATACTGGATCGGGTATTTATTTTTATTAGACTCAGTGAAAAGGGAACAATGAAAGCTCACTTCCTGTCGGTCTCCTGGTCCGTCCGGTTCAACTGGTCCTTGTCCATCAGACCCGCATGAGCCTCATTAGCGGCAGCTGATCAGAGCGGCAGCAGAGGAACATGTGAGGTGTGTTAGTGGTCATGAGACACAACGTGGCTGCTCATTAAACTGAGACATATCGGCTCTGATTGGTCAAATTCAGCTCTGAATCTGAGTTTGGACCTGATGTGGTTGACAAGGTTTAGCTAGATAAGTGTAACTGATTTAAAAAAATATTTTAAATTATGCTGTAGGATGTAAGAATAAAACTAAATGTAAATGTGCTACAATGATGTTAAGTCTAGCTCATCAGCTAGCCTCAGATTCATTCACGCGGGCTTGAAATTACAAGTTCACTTAGACTCGATAACTTGTTAACTGCTGTTACAAGCTAACAAGCTAACTAAATGACTAATGCTATATCTTAGTTTTTGCTATCGCTACATAGCCAGTGTTAGCTTTAAGGACTCTTTACTTATCAAGAGCAAGAGAGAGAGCCGACTGTATGCTATAGTATCGCTAAGAGGTATTACGATACGGGACAGGCTGGGGCTAGCAGGTTACCATGCTAACTTCAGTAGAGGAAAAGAAGTGATAGAAATAGAAGCAAAACGAGTTAACTTAGGTGTTGCTCTCCAGCTCTTGGTGAGTAAAGGAATAAAGTTTGGTGCTGAACTTGCAATGTTTCCTCTACACTGCACAAACTGCTGTTAATGCTAATGTTAGCTATGCAGCAATAGCAAGAACTTACATATGGTACTTTTAAACAAAGATATAACAAGTTAATTAGTGAGCTCTAGAGGTTCTTGTAGGCAGATTTTTTTTTAGCCTCTAGAGGTTTCCCTATTTCCAGTCATTATGCTAAGCTATTTGCTTTTGCTGCCACCAAGTGCAAATTGAACCCTGGAGGACTCAAACATCTTATCTGATTCTGTTCATAAAGAAACATGATATGTTGTGATTTAGCCTGATTAAAATCTGTTACTACTTACCAATACTGGAGTTCATGTTGTAGAAAATCTCCTTAAAGCATTTGGCCCTAGATCATTATATAGAATAATGGTGTACTTGTAAGCTTCTGTTGCTTGCGTGAATGAAAAGTGACTTGAAGCTATTCAGATTATAACCACAACTTGCAGAGAAGACTTTGTGTGGTTATGCCTCTATTTGTCCATGTGTTTACTTTGTTGATTATTTATAGCTGCGATGAACACTGCTAATTTTATGTGCATGAAAATATTTGTAATTTTTCCTCTTAACCGTCCATCCATATACATCCAGCTGAAGTCTGATTGTATGAGTGTGTGTTTGGAGGTCAAAACCCAGTCACAGCTGACTCTGTATGTAGGTCTGTGTGTGTTTGTGGTGTGTTGAGCCTCAGGATCAGAGTTAGAGTGAATTAACACTGAAGTAAAATCACGTTACTGTCCAGCGGTGGGGCGTGACGGCAAAACCAGACCCTGCTTACACAAATCAATAAAAAAAACAAAAAAACCAGAATCCCTGTTTAGATAGGAAGTCCCAACACACACAACACATGCATTTCTACAATGCTGCTGCTCCATTGGCTGCTGCTGATCAAGGGATGGGTTGTTGACCAATCAGGAGCATGTGACCAGTGAATATCTTGGCCGATCAGCATCAGCCAGCCACACACTGACTATTCCTCCATCACACACTCACTACTATATATACACACACACAGTCACTTAGTGACTGAAGCTGCTCACTGAAACACACACATTAATTCTGATTTATTTTTCATCCTCATCATCATTGTCGTCGTCTGTCGTCCGTCATCCATCATGCACAGCAAAGAACAGATCAGGTAAGAAAACAAAAAAAATCTA
>NW_026115519.1:0-6067 GCF_001640805.2 Lates calcarifer | reverse complement strand
AGCTTTACTATACTATGACTTTTTTTGTCAGTTTTACTGCCTTACTATACTATGACATTTTTTGTCAGTTTTGGAAGCCTTACTATGACTTTTTGACAATTTTTCATGCCTTACGATGACATTTTTTGGCCATTTCTGAAGCCCTACTATACTATGACTTTTTGACAATTTTTCATGCCTTACTATACTAGGACTTTTTGACCATTTTTCATGCCTTACTATACTATGACATTTTTAGATCATTTTTGAAGCTTTACTATACTATGACTTTTTGACAAATTTTCATGCCTTACGATGACATTTTTTGACAGTTTTGGAAGCCTTACTATACTATGACATTTTTAGACCATTTTGCATGCCTTACTATACTATATCTTTTTTTAGACCATTTTCATGTCTTACTATACTATGACATTTTTGGTCAGTTTTGGAAGCCTTACTATACTATGTTTTTCACCATTTTTGAAGCCTTACTATACTATGACTTTTTTAGACCATTTTTGAAGCCTTACTATACTATGACATTTTTGTCAGTTTTGGAAGCCTTACTACACTATGACTTTTTTGGCCATTTCTGAAGCCCTACTATACTATGACATTTTTAGACCATTTTTTCATGCCTTACGTATCCTGTTGACATTTTTTTGTCAGTTTTACTGCCTTACTATGACTTTTTAGACCATTTTTGAAGATTTACTATACTATGATATTTTTTCACCATTTTTGAAGCTTTACTAAACAATGACTTTTGACAGTTTTGGAAGCCTTACTATACTATGACTTTTTGGACCATTTTTCATGCCTTTACTATATACTATGACAGTTTTTAGACCATTTGGGAAGCCTTATTATACTATGACATTATTAGACCATTTGGGAAGCTTTACTATACTATGACTTTTTGACCATTTTTCATGCCTTACTATACTATGACATTTTTTGACAGTTTTGGAAGCCTTCCTATACTATGACATTTTTTCACCATTTTTGAAGCCTTAGTATACTATGACTTTTTAGACCATTTTTGAAGCCTTACTATGCTATGAGTTTTTTTTCACCACTTTTGACACTTAATGTCATTTTTTTTAACAGTTTTGGAAGCCTTACTACACTATGACATTTTTTTGTCTGTTTTACTGCCTTACTATACTATGACATTTTTAGACCATTTTTGAAGCTTTACTATACTATGACTTTTTGACTATTTTTCATGCCTTAATACCCTATGACATTTTTCGATGTTTTTTAAAGCTTAATTATACTATGACATTGTTTGACAAAAGCCTTACTATACTATGAGATTTTTTGGACCATTTTTCAAACCTTACTATATTATGACAATTTTTTTTGGACAGTTTTGGAAGCCTTACTATACTATGACATTTTTTAAACCATTTTTCATGCCTTACTATACTGTAACCTTTTCAGAGCATTTTTCATGCCTTACTATACTATGACATCTTTTGAACATTGTTATGCCTTTCTACACTTCTAAATTTAAAATTTTTTAATGCCTATTTTGACCATTTTTTCCAAACGTTTTTACACTGTGCTATATTATGACTATAACTGTATATTAATTTTTTTTTTTTTCTGTTACAGTCCTGTTCTACAGCCTTAACATAAGTGAGAACAGGTCTTAAACTGTCAACTGCAGCTGAAATAATGTCAGAGGCAAACTGAAAAATAAACTAACACTGACCTTCTGCAAATGTCTTCATGTCTGTCTTCTTCTTTACAAGCTGAAGTTTGAGTCCTGTAACAAAAAGAAAACAACATCAGCAACTTTTTAAACCATCAAAATGTCACCACTGAGAGCCACAGCATTTTTGAAGCCTTACTATACTATGACTTTTTGAGCATTTTTCATGCCTTACTATACTATGATATTTTTTTCTCCATTTTTGAAAGCCTTACTATACTATGACTTTTTTTGGCCATTTTGGAAGCCTTACTATACAATGACAATTTTATTTTGACAGTTTTGGAAGCCTTACCTATACTATGACATTCTTAGACAATTTTTGATACCTTACTATACTATAACCTTTTTGACCATTTTTCATGCCTTACTATGACATCTTTTGATATTGTTATGCCTTTCTATACTTTTTAAATTTTTAAAATTTTTAACACCACCCATCCAAGCTGATGTTACTAGATCAGAGTGTATATATTACACCGTATTGTAAATGAGAGAATAACACAAAGCATTGCCGTCAAACTTCTGTTCATCATATTTGATGTGTGGAACAAAATCATCAAATTGTTCAGCATGTTTAATCTTTAGGTTTTAAACAAAACTGACTTTTCCATAAGGAATATTGACATTTCTCTGCTTCACAAGTACAGTTTTAAAACCAATTGCAATTTAATATACACATTCTCATATTAAGCAGAAATACTTGAATCATTAAGAGTGACATGAAATCATTGTTTATTTAGTTGAACAATATGGCTAAGGTAGACTGAATCTTAAGACTAGGTAAGTTTTATTAAGATCAGTACGACGATCTTTTTTATGTAAAAAGAAAAAGAGCCAGATTACATTGTAGAAATTGATTAAAGTTGAAGTCTGATGAGTTACAGTCCTGATCTGCAGCTTTGACTTAGTGAAATATGTTTCCAGACAACAGGTTTTTAAATAGCAAATTTAGAGATTTGTCTCTAAACACATAATTTATGTCAGAAAATAGTTCCTGAAAACATGTGTAAAGTCTGTAAACTATGTTGTTACTGCATTGTGGAGTTAGACTGTTTCACAGTTTTCCATCAGTTTCATTCTCAGGATTTTACGGGTGGGTCTGAAATGGCAGCTTGATGACTGGAACGACCACTCATAACAGCATAACCCCACCCCCAACACTGTAACTATTATAAATAGGCAGCATTTACTAGCTAGTTATGTCGTCGTCCAGCAAATGCATCTTCCCTGGATGCCAGAGTTTACAGTACAGCCCAGTCATTGCCTTATTTAAATTTTCAAAGGCATCAAGAGGTGACCGTTGTGACCGTTTCACGCCGGTTAGTTTTACAAGGTTTAATCGGAGACAATGGGAATCCACCAGTAATCTGCTGTCACTTTTGAATGAAGCCAAACAACCGTGCTCCCCCGGTCCTTCCGACATTGCTCACTGTCTGTCTGTGTGTGTGCATATAATGTGTGTATCCTCTGGTGGCACAAACGTCTGTACAATTCCAAGGCTGCTACTATCTGTTTTACAGGTTGTGGTGCTAGCAGGATGCTAACCATTCAAATTTAGCTGGTGGGTAATGGCATATTTCTCTGTGGTGTGACTAACTCTGAATGCATTAGTATTACTGCTTTACATGAACTTTAAACTGTGAAACTGCAGCTGAGGTAATGACAGAGGCAGATTGAAAATAAATAAACTAACTGGCTACACCTTCTTTTTCTCTAAATCAATTAAAATTTACACTAAATGTGGTTGGAAAAAATCAAAATTGTTGTTAGTAGTGTGACTGACTGTGCTGAACAGAACCTTCACAGATTTTATGACTCACGATACTAATAAGAAGGAAAAATACAGGGGAAAAAAAAGGATGGCAACAACACCAGATGAGTTACTGTTAGAGAAGCATGGCCTCTTTCAAGGTAAAAAGTAACAAAAATGAGTATTAGAAACAAATACTTATAATACTGGTTAATTACTGACAAAACTATGAAAGGATTAATATGACTTTTTCTGACTAAAACTTGCTTAGCCAAGGAGTTGAGACAACATTACATAGAGTCCAACAAGGTTTCTTGTATGGAAATAAAACCAAAATTAGCTGTAGTCAATTAAACTGGATGAAGAACAGATTATTTAGCCATTCACAATTCCAGATCAGCACAAACACAGGAAGATATGAAAGCGCAAAGCTCTGTCATACTCTGCATTATCTTTGATTGATTAAAGCCATAGATCGGAAAAGTTTTAGTTCTTGTTAATAAGAAAACACTAATACCTTTGTCATACCATTTCATCTTCTCAATAAACATCTGATTGCCAAAAAATGTTAGTCATGTTTTTCATTTGCAAAATATGATTGAATCTAGTGTTACTTTGTAACTTCTTGTTCCAACACTAAAGGAAGTTATGGTTTCTGGAAAAAGTGTCATTTTTGGGAATCACATCATCCCAAATCTCACTAAGCAACATTCCTTAAACAAATATGTCATTACAGTTCCTCACCACAAAGTTGTAAAATTCAGCACAATAAAGCGAAGCTGTACCTGGATCTGGCCCATGCACCATCTATGATCACCTCTGGACTTCACAGATAAGGGGTTGTATTGGACCCATGAATCACACAGGATAAAAAGATTTTAAGAAAGGGGGATGGTTTTAATCTTAAAAAATAATGTGATAGGATAATAATTTGGCTAGTCTTTTGGGGTTTTACTGATAATAGGTTTAACTGTCAACTCATTTGGCTCAGAACAAGGTAGCTACAATATATAGACGGCAACAAGTTTAGAAGTATACCAAAATCACAGTAGCCTATCCCAATGAAATCATTAAACCATCAGATTTCAAATAAACTTAAAATAATCTTGCATCATAAAGTATTAGTGATCTATAATGTATTAGTATACACTAAATCACACATTCTGTGCTAAATATAATACAATACAATGTAGCCTGGCTTATCCGTACTTAAAATGTAGTTTGAGAAAACCGTTTACTGTTGCTATAGCAACAAGTGACAACTGGCGTTAACATACCTCAACTGGTTTAGCTAAATCATCCTATCAACAACATACCATAAATTTACAGTTTGGAATAGGCCTATTTAAACAAAATCAACAGCCATTTCCGACTATCAAAGCCCTTACAACCTTAGGTAAAGTGTTGACACAAGTTAGACTATCAAGAAAAATAACGGCTTCTGTCCCTGACAACCCTAACATTAATGACAGTTGTGCTCACAAGTACGCCATTACGTAAGTTACAGTTCCCTCCGCATTTTCCTCAAACAATATGACGGACCACAACACAAACCATGTACAAATCCACCATTAAGGCGGAGAAAATATTGCTACAAGTGAGTGGACCAAATTGCTCCCTGATTAACATACCGCGTGATGTTTTCTTGATTGGATATTCGACATTCATTCCGGGTCTCCTGGAATGTGTATACTATTTGGCATTGGTTTGGAGTCATTGGGTCACAAGGGGGTAAATCTTTCCATGAAATTGTTCGTGTAAAACAGAGGACGCACTAAACTTTAACAACACGACGTGTGTCTAACTTGTCCAGTACAGTAATTTGGAATTTGGAATTGGTTTTGAATCACATGACATTAAAACAATGGAGAAAACTGCAATCATCTTGCACTGAAATAGACCAATATTGGATGAGGATGAAAGCGCCCCTGGTTGCATCCACAAGTAGGCCTACGCCATAACATAAAACATAAAACAAACAATGTACACATGAGAAAACATAACTACAAGTGAGTGGACAAAGTTGCACCCTGCAAAACAACTTGTCATTAACCAGCGTTAGCTATATCCTTGCTACTTGTTAAGCTGCAGGGGTAAGAGCTCTAACACAGCAAAGAATAAACAATAACTTAAACGTTACAAAGCAGAGAAAGCAAACTGTTTTCTACATAAAAAATACCACACGAGTTAGCTTACCATTGAAAGCGGTCACCGCACACACGAGCATTAGGCCTATCACACTCCCGCAGGTGAAAGTTGGAAGCCATTTTTGATGTCCTTCTTCGGCCAATTTCCGGCATTTTTCCTCCATTATATTAAAATTTTCGGTGTTCGATAAAAGCCTCTCGTGATTTCTCGGTTTTCCATCGACTGCAGTGACAGTAAACGGACATTTTGAGAAGTACAATGATCTTTCCACACGATGAGTCTCGTACGGGCTGCTCTCCAACTATGTTTCGCTGACGTCAGACGCCAACAAATGATTGACCTTGGTTCTGAACAATCACAAACAAGATGTGCTGTCCCACCCTTTCCGTAATCGAAAATATTGTAGGACCACCTTAAAATAAATCGATGCTCCCTTATAAAAGAGCCCTAAATAGTGAATAGTA
>NW_026115518.1:0-19814 GCF_001640805.2 Lates calcarifer | reverse complement strand
TCATCACAAGATTTCCATATAATGGCGTACTGAGCTCTGGAGCACTGATAGCAAGCCACATATCACCTTGTATCTTGCTCTTTCTCTCCCTGTGTGTCTCTCCCGCACGTTAAGCCATGACTGATTGCTGAGATGCAGAATGAACTCAAGAGGGAAATCCTGCTGATGTGACTTCTGTGTGTGTGTGTGTGTGTGTGTGTGCACGTGTGTGTTTATGTGTGTGCATGTAGAAAGCAAGAGTAAACTGTCTGAAGAGATCACTTGGCCTGGTGGAAGACGAGGTCAGGCAGGTGGCACAATGAGGGTGGAGTGAGAGTGTGGTGTAACTGACATTTTGGACAAGGCAGAGTTTTATATGTTATAATAGGCTGTTTGTGACCTCTTTTTGATGTTTGCAAAGTACATGTGTAATAATTAAAATCATTAAATAGTGATGAAAGACATGGAGCAACATTAGCGTTCACGTAGAGTCACGTTTGTCTAGTTCTACATGCTGCTCTTTACAGTCGGTCTAAAATTGGTGAGCTAAAAGAAGCTAAAAAGCTAAAATAATTATTTTGATTGGTGACTCAGATTGTTATTACAAGTGTCTGATAACATTGTGGATAGGATTCTTACAGAAATTTAACCAGAAGCATCACTATATATCACAACCAGACTCCATTGACAAAAACCGTGATTTTACTGAGCAGGACACAGGAGCAACCACTGCCTTGATCAGATTGTTTGTTTGTGTTTTTTTTGTGGTACTTGTACTTATATAAAGGGTCTGAATACTTGTTCCATTACTTAAAGTCACACAATAACACAAACTAACTAACAGATCAGGACAGTGGTGTTCCAGCAGCTCCTGTGTCCTGCTCAGTAGAATCACTGTTTTTGTCAATGGAGTCTGGTAGTGATATAAAACAATGTTTCTGGTTCAACAAAAAATGATTTTACTCTTTGGAAACATGGAAAATAAACGTTCAAGGTTCAAGTTATCCTCTAACTCAAGGTCCACTTACTTGTTTTTTTCTGGCATTTTCAGCCACATCTCACAGGTCTTCATCAGTGGATTGGAGGTCATTCTCATCTGAACACATACAGCTGCCTGTTTTCACACTTAACAGTTACTGAGTCAAGTCCATCTGCTACTGAAGAGCATGTGATGTGGTTGAAAGCTCCAGAGCTTGTAATGTAAGTGGACCTTGAGTTAAGATTATATTGTCAATCACTGTTTCTCACAGCTTTTAACTGAGGTAGTGAATCCATCCTCTCTTTGACCTGAGGTTAACAGAGGTACTGTTATGTGTGTGTGTTGATGTGATGTATTACACTGTGCAGCTACTGACAGCTCAGATAAAACTATGGCTTTACGTCGAGTGGATAAAGTGTGTGTGTGTGTGTGTGTGTGTTGTGTGTGTGTGTGTGTGTGTGTGTGTGTGTTGGCTCATGCAGTATTTATATGATTACAGTAGTCTGGCGGCAGATAACCTATCACTCACCTAATCTTCCCAGAGAACAACGCTACACAGGCTTACTGACATACAGTGTATACTACCATACACACACTCTGCCTTTAAAGTGCAAGAGTCCCAGTGGTGCGCGCACACACACACACACACACACACACACACATACAGCGAAACCTCCTCAGCCCTTATCTCCCCTCCATCTAAAAATCGGTTCACTCATCTCACCCTTCCAGTTCCCTCTCCTTCTTGACCTTCATCTCCTCCTCTCCCTCCTCCTCTTCCTCCACATCAGTCAGCCTCTCCAGCTTTACTTTCACTCTCAGATCAATATATGGCTCGGCATAATAAATGAGCTCCAGGACTAAATAATACATTTCGTTTTTTTTTTTTCTTTTCTTGGAGGCATTTTGTGCTGCACAGGAACAACAACACACTGAAACAGGAGCTCACCAACTGTTTAGAGCCACTTGCAGCCAGCCTGCCTCCCTCTCTGTAGGCTGTGATGGCTCAGTGACATTATTTCATAACAGAAGTGATCATTTAAATGAACTTTTTCTCTGTTTGCTGCACCATCTTGTGCAGTTATCTCACTGGAGATAACTAGAGCTCAGTTGACACATCTGCAAGGCCATTTTAGCTTATAACACATCAGTATCAGTGATTATAAGTAACAAGAAATTGCAGTAATTACAAAGATACATTGCATTAACAACAAACAATGATGAAGCCACAGAGAAATATCACCTGACTCTACACTTCCTCTCAGCTCCACTGAGCGTTTTAGCTTCTTTTAGCTAATTGTTTTGGTTTTTTGACCCACAACTTTACTGTTTTTCTTCACTCTGATTGTATTCAACAGTGTAATTTTCAGTGAAAAAGCTTTAAAAACCTCCTGAACACTTCACAGAATGTTTTTTCTGTGCTGTTCAACATATTGCTTTGACTTTGTGGCCTGCAACTTAAGTGTTTTGGGTCTCATCAGCCACCAGTTCTCACAAGAAATGCTGGAAAACTCACGTCTGCCACCTGCTCAAACATCAGACAGAGGTGAGCGTGGCGGGACAGAAACCTAGTGACAAACAGGCTGCAGTGTCAACGCCTCTGATTCTGTGATGTCTATCTGAAACCACACTCATTACACCGTCTTTGTTTGGTTCAGGTTCAAGAAGCAAAGGCGACGTGGTGAAGTGTCTTCTTCGCAGCAATATGGCGCCATCTCTTTATAATGTATCTAATATAAAAACAATGTGACAGTGTGAAACAGAATTATCACCCAAATCTGCTCCTTCAGCTCTGCAGAGCTTCATAGTGAGTTTCAGCTCATTGTCACTCACAACTTCACTGCTGTTGCTTCACTCTCACCTCTCTCATAGTGTTGCTTTCAGCCGCAGCAGGCAGCTGTTGTCAGAGAAAAAGCTGTAAAAAGTCACTGCAGACTGCCTTGCTCAGCAGCAAACAGCAGACATAGTGGAGCATTTAGCAGCTAAAGAGCCAGAGATTTCCCCTCAGGAGATGGTGGAGAAAAACAGAGCTAAAACAGAGTGTTATTAACAGAAACATGACTCCAGATGAATGTTAATATCACTCGGGGAAATATGGGTCATTTTCCAAGTAAATACATGTTGATATTATCCAGGTGTTAGGAGCATTCTTTGCACTTGCATACAGCACATTTGGAATATGCATCTTAGCTGTGCTAGACAATAGTTTTCTAGGCTGGGATGGAGATGAACACTCAAAAGAAAAGCTCACATTTCTGTCTGGAAGGACAAACAAACCTAATTTAAAACATTATGAAAGACTTGGATATTAATAGGTTTTTAGGGGTGTTTTGCATTAATGCACAGCTTCACATAAACGGGATTATTAGTGGAATATTAATTTCCATTAGCCCAGCTTTTTAGGAATATTGTCTTTTTTGGAATAAAAGAGAATATTTTGTGCATGTAAACGTAGCGATTGTTTGTCTTCTGAATTCACACATTCACCAAGTAAACTTTATAAGGATCTGGAAGATCAATAAAAGCTATTTAAAAGACAAAGATTACTGCATTAAACTTAAGAGTTTGGAATAAAAGTCTTTGAATATCTTTAGTGAAGGTCGAGCACTTACTGTAGCCAGTTCATCAAACTTCCCGAAGAGTTCGTTGAGCAGTTTGACCAGTTCCTGAGCTGTGCACTGAGAGGCCAAGCTGGTGAAACCCACAATGTCTGCAAACAGGATGCTGTCAGGAGAGGAAAAGAGTAAGATAAACTCATCATGACAGCTGATTTGGTTTCTCCCTGTTCCAATGCGATAAAAAAATAAAACCTACAGAAACAGACGGGGTGTGTTAACTGCACCGAACAGTATTTTTCTCCTCTTTTCTGGCACAAAATACCCACAGGTAAATTGGCTAATGGAGATCAAAAGTGGAGCAAGCAGCAAGTACCATAATCCAATCCCTGATAAGTGAAAGCGTCTTTTAGGCCAACCACTAAATCAGTTATGGAGCTAAATTGCCTGCTGCTGGCTAACTGCTGTAGTGGGGTTGAGGAAGGTGTTGAAAGCTACTTAGCCCCTCGTTCATTTGCTCAGAGGCAGGCCAGATGGCAGCAAAACAAGGTGTTATGGATCTTATTGACTCTCAGTCCAAAAAAAATTACTCTTCCCCCCTGTGGAGTAAAGGCATCTGAATCGGGGTTGTGAGTAGAGCTGATTGATTCTTTGATGCTAGTGCCGATATGATACCTGAGTTTGACTAGTTTTTGAGACCTTACATTTTACTGCTAAATGGCTCAAGAGAAGTCCAAACAAAACTCATTAACCAAAGGCCCACTTACTATCTTTTTCTGACAGTATCATTCACATCTCATCTCAAGATTGAACTTTCATGCTCAGTTCATATGGAAGTTTCGGTCACATGAAATTTTGCACATTCATGGTCCCCAGATGACCTTTTTTTTCTTTTCGTATCATTTCACACAATGTTTTTTAATAGCTAACCCTCACCCTAACCACAAAGGTGTAAAATGATACTCAAAAGCTTAAAATGTGAAGAAACTTCCAAACTCCTCCTTTATCTTTGCTCCTGACAGACAATGATCATAATTTACATGGGCCACCACTTCATGCAGTATGTTGTTGACTTAAGGTATTTGAACCACAAACAGTGCTCTTGTTTTTTCCTGTGAGAACACATTGAATCTAGTCCAGACGTCAGCAGCCGTATGTGAAGTTTGCCTCAATAAACTGGCTAAATTCTGCTTTAAATAGTAAACAAGATGAATCTGACCAGACATTCAACGCCAGCTTTTGGTACTTGACCAGTTTTCAACTCTCCAGGCAGGTGCTATAGGGACACATTTTGGTTCCCTAAAAGTGTTTATGTTTCCTTGCTGCATGAAGAGGCCCTTCCTCTGCATCGTGACTGAGTTGCTGTTGCTCTTTTTGGCAGCACAGTATAGTTGCTCAGGAGCCTGATGTATGCAAAGCTGGGATCACGACTGCTGCTCGACAGAAGAGGCTCTGTTGTGTGATTTGTCTTTGAATGGCGCTGTGCTGCGGGTCGTGCTGGTGTGCCGTGGGTGAGGAGGAGAAGGCAAGAGGAGGGCAGAGAGGGGAGATAGGAGGCGGGGGAGAGGAGAGCGGTGGCAGAGCTAAATAGGTGTGCGATCAAATGTTCTTGGGGCCACATCAAAGGGGGGCCAGATCAGGGAGATGTCACGCCCCTGCCCTGCTCGGCAACATGAAGCTCGGTGTTTTTGTTTTCACCACCATGTGTTTAGGTGTGCATGTGCGCGTCTGTAGCAGCTCCCTGGAGGACGAGGAGCGGGAGCTGGGTGCAGCAGCGTGATGCTTGGCCGAGTGCCAGTGCAGCAGCAGCAGCAGCAGCAGAGGCTGGTGAACGGGCGGTGATGTTCCCGAGCTGTGGGTGAGTGTGGGAGCAGACAGACAGACACAGACAGAGGGAGAGAGGAGGAGAAAAAAAGAGACAGACAGAGTGGAGAGGATTGTCTCTTGACAGGAGTGCTGTTGACATGCTACCTAGCCCTCCACTCCCACACTCAGCAGCACTGATACAGCTCTCCGTTTCTCTTTACTGCCTCGTTGGAATGTAATCAGCTCAGAGTCAGGCCAGTTCTCACACTCTCTAATATTTCCTTCATTACAAGTGCAATAGAGGCGGCTGCTGAATAGGCCAGTAGGGCTGAAAAAAGTCCTTGTGTTTGAGGTGCTGGAAATGGGATTAGACCCTGATGAATGACTTAAACCATCAGCTTTCTTTCAAAAAAAAAAAAGAGATTTATCAGCTAATTGTGGCACCATTTTAGCATTTTATGAACTGCATCACCCTTCACTCTACTGTGTGTTATTAACACTAATTCTAGTCCATTAAAGAGGTCAACTTTCAACTAGGACTCACTTTGAGGCCGAAACTCCAAACTCTTATTAACAACATTAACAAATGAGTACTAACTCTTATTTTTGTATCATTAAATCTTTGGTTTCTCCACAGTGTAGTTACTGTTCCCTCCAGTCTGGTGTTAGTATGTAGAGTCTGCAGTCATGATAACAACCTGCAAAAGCTGCAGAAGTCTTTATTTCACTAATTGGAATCCAAGAAAAGGAGACCATGTTGTGATGATGATGTTCCTTAAATGTGTTATTTACAGAGAGTGCTGTTAAACCACAAAGCTGCCGCTCCTCAGTATTTCCTAAAATCTTGGATGTGATGAAATTATGAAGAAAATACGGCGGCTAGAGCCAAGTCATAGTCGTAGTTTTTTGGACGAAGCCATAAACATCTGGTAGTTCAATGTGTCTGGTACAGGCCAATTTGTCTCAGAAAAAGAAAACACCTGAGCATTCAAATTCCACTCTTAACTGGAGTGGAAAAGCTCCAGGAAAAAACGCTAAAGTAAGGAGACCATGACTTAATATTTTGGCTGGCTTTTGTGCTTCTAATAAAACAACATTCTCAGCGGTTTAATATTTGATAATTAAATAATATCACAGTCACTGCAAAAATCCAAAACACCACCGCCACAAACGGCAGAGGAGACGCCCCCCCCCCTTTTCTCTTTCTCTCTAACCTTTACATAGTTTGATTGCATCAGCCTTAATGGCTAATCTTAATTGCTCTCCTTCTATTCTTGACCTTGACGTCACAGCAGGTGACACCTGGATCAAACACTCCAGCCCCCTCCGCACACCTCTGCCGTCCACAGTTGTCATGACACCCCCATACCTGACATTGTCGTGACGTTGGATGTAGATCTTGTGAAAGATCCTCTCAGGCGGCTTCAGGAAGTCCTCCTTCATCTCCATGGCAACATTCCTGGGGCAGTAGACTCATTAGCAGACGCTCCTGAGGAGGGAGGGGTTAAAAACAGAGGAGGCAGCCGTGTTAGAAGTTTATACTGGGAGGATGTGGATGTACAGTAAATGTGGATACGGTGTGTTTTGTACTCGTGCAGGCACAAGCAAACAAATATAAACAAACTGTTCTGTGTGTTCATGTAAACATCCAAACACCAGAGAGTGGAGCAAAGACATAAAAATATCCAACGTTTACTGATTCAAGCCTCAAAAATGTGATTATTTCTCTGTTTTATATCATTTCAAACTAAATTAGCACTGAACATTTAGTCAGTCAAGCAATGAATCAATCAACAGAACTTTTTTATTGATGATGATGATGATTTATTTTTCAAGCTCGATGCAAAACTAATTGATGATGAATATTTTTTTATATTTTGGACTGTTGGTTGAAGCGGTTTGAGGATGTCACCTTACAGTTTTATTGACCAAACCATAAAGAAAATACTTTAATATTAAGCGATCTGGAAAGTAATGGTTAACTGCAGTTAACTCAGAACAGGTATTGATTATCTGACGTGGCTGATTAATTAAAAAAATAAGTAAAGAATCAATAATGAAAAATCATTATTTGCAGCCCTGTTTTAGCCTGCAAAAACTGAAGGCAGTGGCTTTAGTTACATGTAACTGTATCAGTATGTTTCTATTATTAGACTGATAGTTTAATCTTAAAAATCTAAACATATTTTTAATTGTGAATTTTGAATTTCAAGTTCCCAGAGTCCAGAAAAAGACTTAAATTCTTGTTTTGTCCAAAATCCCAAAGACATTAATCTTATAAAGATAAAAACAGAGAAAAACAACAAATCTTTCAACCTTATCAACACATAAGAACACTGAGTGTGTAACCTAGATAAGGTGTTTCTATGCCACAGTATCCTGGTTTCTATCGAGGTACTCCAGGGAGTATATCCAGGTTTTTACAATCCAGGATAATTTGTTTACATGTGCAAAACATAACCTGGATTCTGCAAAGCCCTGATTACATGTAGTAATATTTTCTTTCCATGTCAGTGCTTTTAAAATTCTCACTTTGTACAATATCTGTGCACAGTGATGAGATATGATTAAGGTTAGGTGAGGATTGTGACTGTGGTCTGTTAAGTGTTGTTATGGTTTGGTAAATTAGGAAACTAAAACACTTAGTGAAGGTTACTTCCTGCATTGGCATTGTTATTTGTGGGGATACTGGGCTTAAAACGAACTTATCAAATTAAAAATAACTCCTCTGCTGTTTCTTTCAGCACGAGCCTAAAGCAGTAACCACTTAGATCAGCATATTTGTTTTTATGGGTATGTGTGTGTGTGTGTGTGTGTGAACAGTCTCTGTTGCAGCAGCATAAAGTACGCTTGAAACTCTAGCAGGATGTCAAATGGTTTGTGAATGCACAATGAATCATCAGGCGGCTCTGCTGAATAGCTGTTGAGAAGCAGGGTTATAAAAGCAGCCGGGCTCTCCTGTGTCTCCCTCCGACACTGTTTCACATTATACATCCATTCACACGTAACTGCTCCTCACCTGCCAATGAAAAGCTAAGCGGCTTTTAGAGACAGCCATCACACTCACATCCTACCGATGGAGGATGTGTGTGTCTGTGTGTGTGTGTGTGTGTGTCAGGTGTGGAAATCACGATAAGTGAAAGTGTGAAGGTGTGGTCGTTTTTGTGAGATAATTTGTGTATCTGCTTTATTAATCTCTTCCCCGAACATGTTCTAATTGCACATTAATGATTCCCATCTCTCTCATCTGTCCCAGGCTCAATTCACTGTGGCTCCTCTCATGGTGGTTTATTAATGAATCATTTTCTCTCACATTAACACACATCCTGCCGTTTTAACAAGACGGAAAAACTCCCCACAAAAACCTTTGCCGTCTTTGACATGAACAATCTGAAACTGAGGAGGGAGGGGGAGGAGAATGGTTTCTTTTTCTTCAAACTTATTCTTTCTCGTTGAAGACAACAATAACACAGCCAATTTAAGATGTAGCACCTGTTTATGAAATCCAAACCAAAATAGAAAAAGCAAAAAAGAAGCATGAAGAGGGAATGAGAAAACAGGGCGGGGAAAAGAAAAGAACCCTGCATAGTGACATGTAACATAACTCGCTGTTGCTAGGCGTGTGATATACAGATTCAGTTCTTCTCTATATTAAAACAATATTATGTAACTATTCTACCTTAAAACAACAGCTTGCATAGTTCTTGCTCTATGTAACTCTGGTGAACAGGCTCAATCTCCCTCTAAATGAGTGAAAGTCAGCGGCTTAAACTGCTGGAATCAGGCGCAGCAAGTTCAAGAGTAAAGGCCTTTTCACATACAGTGCGACGTGAATATAGAATGTGAAAATGCGAGACACTTGCCCGCGAATATACCAGAATATACAAGCTCCACTGTGGCTGGTTGGGGACATATTTTTCAGGATGTTTGTGGGACAGTTTGAGGTCTTGTTGGGGATGCAGCTGCTGCATTTGAGGACGCACACGACCCACTACAGGGATCCTTCTGCCTTTATTTGCGGTGCGAGAGCTCCAAAACTTCTGTGCGAAAGTAGTCATGACAAAAAAAGCTCCACAAAATGTATAGACTTGTGAATGAATCCATCATCCATCAACACTGAGAAATGGTTTGCTCCAAGCATTTTGTGCTTTAGGTGAACAAACTGATTAATGTATCAGACTCTGACCATGTGGTTTATGATTGTGACTGATTCTAAGGCTTAATGTCATCAGTACAGTCAGATGAACAGATGTTCTCCAGAGGCAACATGGGAGATGATTTCTAGACTGTCCTCAGCAGAAAAATGACGGCAGAGGTTGTTTGTTTGTTTGTTAGCACATAAAATGACCTGTGTAAAATCACACATTTAATACTGTCTTCTCCAAGGCTCTCAACTGCATCTCACAGTCTTCAGTTTGTTCAGTAATCATGGAGATGTGATAACAGTGGGTCGTATATAAGAGCTAATGGACAGAAGATCAGAGCTTTATAACTCACGTTACATGATGAAAACTGAGCACAGTGTGGTCGAAAGCCCTGGAAAAACCTTGAGCTAAGGATCTTTTTGAAAAGTGGATTTTTTGATCATTTGAGAAATGATTGCTCTCCCTCAAAAGTCTTTCTCAGAAGTCTTTCTGTTTGTAATGATGATTTTTGACCCCCCCCCCAAAAAAAAACTAGTAAGTGGACTTTGAGTTGGGATTATGTTGTCGCAGTTACATTGTCCCCAGAGTAGCATCACATCTGGAACAAGGGGTCGTGCTGTTGATTAGTGTGTCTGCTTCACGTGACCCGAGAGGAAACTATGCGTCGAACCCCCGGCTCTGAGATTGCTATTGAACCCAGAAGTCAATTTCCCACCCAGACATGCAGCACGTAGCCTACACATGTTCGGGAATCAATACAACCTATGGATCCAGCTCCGAGCAAAAACCAGAGCAAACGCCCGAGTGATAACCGGCGAACCTGCTTGATGGGTGAAATTTAAATCCCAGACTTTTTGTCGTCGGCGGTGGCGGCGGCGGCTGTGGCGCTTGCAGGCTGTTGTATTGGCCGGCTGGTGATAGATCTGAATCATGGGTCCGTGTATGTGTGTGCGTTTCTCTCACCCAGATAAACTGTGACCTTTACTGGAGTAGGGAGGCCATGAAAGCAATCTGCTTGTGTAATTACCTGTCAGAAGGGAGCCTGTTACTGCTGGGGAAAACACAGCATATCGTCATCTAATCTACAAAGCACAGGTGCTAAGTGTGCGTCTACCAGCGCTGTGTATGTGAAGGCAGCACACGTATAGAGGCGTGTTATATACATGGGGTAATTAATTCTCTATTAAACAACTGGTGTGGGTGGGTTTCTTGCACTTGGTGGGTGAAAGAGGGTGTGGTGCGTAACAAAGTGTTTCTGTGTGTTAAAGTTGCCCGATTGTTCCTTAGTTAAATCGCTTCCATGTAGGTGTGTGCAGAGGGGGTGGAATGTGTGGCGCCGGTGCATGTGCCACAGTAATTGTTCTTTCCTTAAATAGCTGCTGTCATAGTTACTGTGTGCCTGTGGGCAGGTTGTTAGAATACATTGGCACCTGGAACCTTTTTTTAAAAACAAAAAACTTCTCAAGAGGCTGTGAAGATTTCACGAGCGTACGCGGCTCAAGATGCAGGGAAATGTGAGGATGCCATGTCGTCGTCTTGCTGTTTTTACCACCCGTGCGTTTCTTATTGTGTGCGTGTTTGTGTGTGAATTCACGCCTCACCTGTTTCTCATTCTCATCCTCGAGCCTCAGCCTCTCCTCGATGCAGCTGCGGGCCTGCAGGAAGACTTTCCTCTGGGTGCGCTCGGTGAGAATCCGCACAAACACCCCAGACAAGTTGACGCTGGTGAACAGCACCGCGTTGGCCACCAGCTGCACACAAACAAGAACAGACATGCCACAATGGAAGCTGGCAGCGTCTGCGTACTGTATGTGCACGAGAGCCCGAAGGAGCACACGTGTCCATATATGTGTGTGTCTCTGACTGCAATCATACATCCTGCCTAGATTAGACCTCCCAATCCTTGATTAATCCATAGGATGGATTGAATAAACAGACATCAAGGTCAGCGCATGGATTATTACAACAAGAACCATAGGTGTGACTTAAAACAACAAAAGCAGTACAGAGGAATGGCTTGCATCATTGATTAATGATCAGAGACTATTGATCCCTGCCGGACACTTAATTTGGTGGATGAACTCTGTAGCCTGAAAGGTCAGAGGTGAAAGGTCAGAGAAGCATTAATCCAGTGCAGACAGATGGATGATACGTTCTCTGTACTGTGATCAACAAACACCACCTCATGAACAAAAATAGTTGTAATTCATATTGTAACTAATGAGCAAAACACGTCTAGGTTCAGTTCGTATCTAGAGGTTATGACCCTGACGAGAGATTGAACATACTTCTTCAAAGTTAGATTTATTTTTCAGACTTTCCTTTTATCTATACCTATTTTTTTTAGTAAATTACAGGGTGATTTTACCAAAAATAAAATAAAGAAAATGATCATCCTCTGGTCGAACTGGTCATATCTGCAGATGAGAGATCACAAGTAGACATTTCTTTGTTTTAAGGGGTTAAAAACAAACTATTATTAATCTTTCACTATCATAGATGTTATTGTGTCTTAAAGCAGTGCTTCCAAACTTGGCGTCGCGAGAAAATCAGAGCTAAAAAGAAGAATAAAATGTGTTTCTGCTGCACAAAATCCCTTTTTTCTGATGCATACTTTTTGCTTGTGGATAATTTTAGACTCCTCTCAAGGCCCCTAAAAATGTCAAATATAACAACCCAGGAAGTGAAATCTGCAACTTCTCAGGAGGGGTCACAACACAAACCTTCATTTTAAGTCAGAAGTTTAATGAAGATTCAGGTGTTGTAGAAAATATTTGATGGCAAAAATGCATCTTAAAGGCTAAAATCACTGCCTCTACCTGCACTTTGTGATCTCCGCTCTGCAGCTTACTGATTTAAAACACGCTGGATGATCGTGGGTGTTGACCCCCCAGGAAGGACCGGTCCAGGATCAACAGTTTGAGGCTCTGCAGGAATCCTGAGCGCCTGTTTCAGCACCGGCAGCTGGACAGCTCCTCGTCTGCTTCATTACACTGCTGCGCAACAGTGAAACTTTCTGCTCGTTTCCAATTCTACAACTACAGTATCCTGGAGCTAAAATCGATAACGGAGGGTGTTTTAACCTCCTCTTCTCTTGGGAAAGTCGGATGAGTAAGCACGCTGCCTCTCAGCATCGCTTTACATTCATACAGTTACTCCACAGCCCAGCTGGGAGCTCCCCAGTACAACTACACTGGAGAAGTTTCTCGGCGGTACCTGGAGTGACAGGGGCGACTCAGCCCTGCTACCGGTGTGATATGATGGTGGCTCGAGTGACCGGGATGCGGGTGCAGCACTTACCGGTCTCCACAGCTTCTGTTTCCTTCCCGTGAACGACGTCGCTATGACAATGAAGTGGGATGCAGCCAGCATCACCCCGAACAGCACGGCCATCAGCGTCCGCACCGGCAGCAGCACGTAAGCCACGAGGGTGACCAGCATGAGCTGCCACACGCCTTGCTCAGGGGCAGCGGCGCTCACCAGCTCCGACGTGCCGAGCGCCAGCGGGAACGGGCAGCAGAGCAGCGCAAAGGTGAAGCTGAAGAGCAGGGCCAGCTTCGCGATTTGCTGCAGCTGCGTCACCTGCAGGTATTTGACGTTGGTGACGATGAACAGCGACAGAAACACCACGCAGTGCACCGGGTAGGAGCCCTTGGACAAGGTGAGACGCGGGCTGGACAGCAGCTCCACCAGAGACAGCGACGACGCGGCCACGATGAGCACCGCCAGCGCTTTGAGGGTGGCGGTCTGCTCCAGCTTCAGGTTGTAGTTCTGGAAGAGAGCCTCCAGCTCCTGGCTGTTGAACTCGTCCTCGCAGGCGATGGCGCCCAGGGGCGCACCGGCCGGGCAGTGACCCTTCCTCCGCCGGGTCTTGACTCTTTCGAATGGCATCTCCTCCATGTTCCGGCCATTCATGAAGCGGGAATGGCGCACGACGACCCCTCAACTTTTCGGTTCCTCTCCTCCGTGCGGGAATCGAACCGGCACCCTCTCCCAGTAAACATGCGTCCTGGATGTCCGAGGGGGTCGGGCTCGGTGTTAAGCGGCGGGAGAGGGTGGCAGTGGAGGAGACAACAGAGCACCGCACGCGCTCTCTATCCACAGGTTGACGATTGTTGGTGTGTCGTCAGAAAAGTAGCCCGACCAATGTGCAGCACGCCTCTCTCTCTCTCTCTTTCTCTCTCTCTTTCTCTCTCTCTCTCTCTCTCTCTCTCTCTCGGACCACCTGCGGTGCCTCAGTTACCGGTGATCCTGCGCTCGAGCAGGACTCAGAGGAAGCATCACGCTCGCGTTTGTTGATAATCAAAACACCTCACCACGAGGCTCAGCGAACAACAGCCCCTCATCACAAACAATCATTGTATTATCTTCTTCCCTGTTTGGACTTTCTGTCTTGACACACACCTCTCTCTCTCTCTCTCTCTCTCTCTCTCTCACACACACACACACATAGTGTAAATACGATATTCTACCGCGTGTCCTTCTCCAGCTTTAATTTGCCTCAGTGAAATGTCAGTGGTTGGGTGAAGACAGCAGCAAAACAGCGCTGGTGATTTCCCCTCACAGTGTCTGCAGTCAGAGCTGATGTAGTTCCCAGCTAAAAATAGACCAGCTGCACCGGTGGATGGTCCAATATAGAAACAATTTGGTCTTTCCCGCATCTCTTCCCCTCATATATTTTATTGCAGAATCAAGTGGTTATTTCACACCGAGAATTAAGAGGAGAGAGAGAGAGAGAGGGAGGGAGAGGAGGAGAGGAGTTGGTCCTGCAGGGAGATAAAAATAGCGCTCTCTTCCCGAATTAACAGTGAAAATGTAAGAATGATGACGCGCATCTTAAAATGTGATGCACCATTGTTGTGGTTGAGGGCATGTTGGTTGCATATTTGCATAATTTGTGCATGCATTTGCATTATGCCTTAGGTCATTTAATGTATGTTTAATGGGAGTTTTTATACCTTAAATTGAAACTTAAACACCCACAAGGAGAGAATCATTCTTTGCAGAGCAAATACTGACAGAATAAGGGTTGGTTAGGGGTAAATGTAACTCGACATCACCCGAGAAGGACATATACACGTGCCACTGACAGATTTCAGCTAGAATCACTGAGTAGAACTGTGAAATAAGATGCGTGAGAATATGGGAAAGAAGGAAAACGCTGAGCTGTCTGCAAAACAGCTGCAGCAGCAGAACTGCAGTCAACAATAACTGACAGGAAGGAAAAGTTATACAAAAATATTATGAGGCAAGATTACACAAAACGTGCTGCTGTTCAAATTAAAGAGGATATATGTGCAGTATTATTCTTGCATATCAGTGTCATAGGTTATTTAAAGGGAGTTTAATGTGAGTTGTTGTTGCAGAACAAATACTGACACAGAACAGGTCCACAACATAACTGATATTATCATAGAAGGACAATATGGAAAGAGAAACGTCAGCAAAAGTAGAACATGGAGAAAATAGGATAAAAATGTCATATATAAGAAGAGGCTGTTTGAAATTAAAATGTACAGTGACATTTCAGGAGGGGGAAAATGAGATTTTAGTGTAAAAGGTACAGCAGAAGTCTTCAGGATATGGAAGACGTAATGGGAAGTGTTTACATGCATTAAATGATATTTGCATTATGTGTATTCATCTTAATCATAACATCAGATATAAAGGTTTAACATACGTGCAGAAAAGTAACAATGTGGTGCTTTGTTTTAATGTTTTATTCAGACAGTTTTAAAGTGTGGACTCCAGGAAGATTAGCAACAGCTACGTCTGAAGCTAATGGAGCTTCTAGTGAAGTAAACAAACAAGGTCTTCATTACGTCACGAAAACATCAGCAAACAGTTGCTGACTTTGACGAATTCATCACCCAGAAATAGCTCAAACAAAGCGCATATAGATCTGTGGAAAGCACTCCAAGATTGACACGATAATAAAATCCTGCGTCAGTGCCTGTTTTTACAGGAATGTGTGCGTTTATGTGACGCCTCCTTCTCACAGCTTTACATCAGTCTTAATTGTCGGATCCAAAAATAACAGGCTTTTAACATCTAAAATAGCTCCTCTTTAGTGCACGTATGCATCTTCAGAGGACTAAATGCAGGTGTTTTTCTGTCGCTCCAACCAATGACCTTGTGTTTTTTTGTAGCACGTGTGCCTCAGATCGCTAAGATCTGTGCAGAAGTCAATGGACTGGCTCATCAATGAAGAGGTCAATGTGAAGCACTTTGGGCTCTCCCTGACAAAAAGTCTCTACATGCGCACACGCAATTACTATGTGGTCAATACCCACTATCATCCAGTGTGTTTTTAAATCAATACGCTGCAGAGCTGAGATCACAACAGTAAGAAGAAAGACAATCTGACCCCCATCTGAGGGGGGGCGACGACTAATAAGATTTTGTAGAGTGGCCGTGCCAATGGAGTGAAAAGAGCTCACACACTCTCTCGTTGTAAAAGACTCTGCACTGGACTGTGGTTAATATTCTCCATGATAGACTCTCCTCTCTGCTGCTGACGGTACCAAGACGTCAAACTGAGAGAACGGGACGGTCAAAGGTGAAACAACATGTGAGAAAACATTCATTATTATTTGGAAAAAATGCAAAAATGTCACTAAGCATCCAAGAAAAACTGTTACCAATGAGAAACAGACATTAGCTAACGGTATTTACATAGAAGGAATTACACGTTGACTATTAAATTAAAGGTATAGTATGTCATTTTTTTTAGCATTAAAATGTCTAAAAACGATTGGAGCTATGTTATTTATTTTGTTGAGTTGTGTACTTATATTATCCAAAAGGTTTCCTGCAATTTTCACACCAAGAGAAATCAAGGTTAGCAGTCTATATCCCTGTTTTTACTGGTTTCAATCACCTGGTCCTGGTGTGTGTGTTCATTTAAAAATATCATGAACTTCAAGAAAAAATACCAATATCTGACTTTAAATGTGCATATTACTCATTTACTCAAGGTCCACTCATTAGCTTTTTCCAGAGCTTTCAACCACATTACATGTGTGTCACTGAATAAAAGCCCTATTTCCAAAGTCGACAGTGGACTTGAATCAGTTATATATGATTATATCCCCACAGTATGATGTGTATGTGTATGTGCTGTATAGTATATTCAGAATATTTTACTTGGTGAATTCTTGGGAGACAAACAAACAGATTCATGGTCTCCCTGTGGATCTGAGGACAGAAACTTCAATAGAAGCTTTTAAGCACCTTTTAAAAACAAACCATTTTCGCCTGGATTTTACCGACTTCATCACTTTAGCAAAAATGTAGATTTAACTCCACTGCTTTCTCCCCCCTCTTTTTTTTTGACACTGTCATTTCAGTTGTCTGCTTTCTATTTTTCTCCTGATTTGAAACACTCTGAGTGGAAACCTTAGCGTTTAAGTCGCTGTATAAATAAACGAGCAGCACTTAAACTGCTTTCAGCTGTTTTGGGGGGGAAACATAAAACGGCGGCGTTATTTTCCATCTCCACAGAAAAGAAGAAAAAAAAAAAACCCCACCAGCTCGTTCCAACGTGTCTCATCTCTCCTTCCATCTTACACATGAAGTGATACAGCATCCGCACTCTCACACTCTCTCTCTCACACACACACACACTGGATCCATTTCTCTCTCCCCTGAAGTAAGTGACAGCTGCAGATTTTTGGACCGTCCCTCCCTCCAGGATGCCTGACAGTCCCTCGTTGCCATGGCAACAGAGGCAGTAAGGCTAGCAGTTGTGACTGATATGCTGCTGAGGTGTTTCCCAATCTGACACCCTGGCTCCCTCTCTCCATCTTTTTGTCTCTCTCTCTCTCTCTCTGACTCTCTTTCAGGTGGTTTGAGATGATGAGTGCAGCTGATATGTTTGTATCCGTCTGCGCCGCGGTGACACAGCGCCCTGCCCTGCCAGCTCATTGTGCTCACTGACATTTCTCCAAATTGAGGCTCTGACATGAAGGACGGCGGCGGCGCAGATGAAAGCTCCAGAGGTGACCGAACCCCCCACCCCACCCGCAAACACACACTCCCAAACCCTTCACAGAAACCTTCCTAAACCAAAAGCACTGCAAAAACAAAAAAAACCCACAACACAGGAGGTGGGTGAGTTGAGGGAGGGAGGGAGGCAGGGTGTAGACACATGCAGTAGTGGAAGCTGTGTGTGTGCTACAAGCATGTCTGTGTGTGCACATGTGTATAGCGAGTAAATTCATAAATTTATAATAAACTTTGAAAATGTCAGAGCAAGTCTAGTGCCGCCTCAAACCAGGTGACCCTGAGATTGCAGCTTTGATTTGTTAGGCGCCCTGTTCCCGTAATCACAGCCAGGTGATTTCCTGGTCAGGGACCCGGTGTGTGTGTGTGTGTGTGTGTGTGTGTGTGTGTGATGGGAGCCAGCTGGCAGGGAGACACAGAGACAGATAAATGGGAACTGAGCAGACTGGGCTCTTTTTCATGAATAGGAGCCCTCCACCGGGGCTGAGGAAGCCGCCGCCGCCGCTGCTGCTGCAGTGTTGTTTGCATTCATGAATAAACCTGCTCGCTGCCATTCATACAAACACAATTAGCTCCATGCTTCTCCTGTGGTAGACGCAGAATAGACAAACACAAAAACCAGCTCTCATGAATAAATGCTGATATTTATACAGCCGCTGAAGGACCTCGTGAACCGTGTTGTCCACATAATCACTCTGCAAACGCTAAATGGATACAAGCTCACATCTTTCACATCTTTACACCATGTGCTCTTGCTTAAGTTGTATAAAAATGCTAAAACGTGTGGTTAAAATTCAAGCGGAGCTCTCTGTGACACCTCCATGCTGTTGTTTTAATGTCGCTTTTTAAAGCTCACAACAACCAGCAGATTTTATGTATGCATCCATATGCACAGAGGGGAAACGAAAAAGATGAGAGAGACACAAAAAAAGGGTGTTCAGCAGTAGGCTGTGTGTTAAAGTGTGTGTAAATGTGTGTGTGTGTGTGTGTGTGTGTGTGTGTGTGTGTGTGTGGCCTCTTGGGTTGCAGTGTGTGTGTGGGAGTGTTATTGAGAGATATTTTTAATTCTGTGTGTCAGCTCCTCTCATCTCCCTCAGCAAGAGACATCGGAGGGAAGCTGAAAAACATTTCCAATGCAACTATCATTTAAATACACACACACTCACATATACACACATTACACACACTGTTGCCTGCATGCACACACACACACACACTCAGCACAACACATACAGTTTCAGAACTCTTTCATATGGCACCAGTTGCGTCTTTGAAAGTTAAAAAAAGCCTACCAGATTGTCTGTGTTTTCTTTTTTTATGACTTTCCTCAGAGTGCTTGTGAGGGAATTTTACATGAACACGATTAAAATATGAATGCGATTCCTGAACGGATACAATTCCAGATGAAATCTAAATGAATGATAAAATAATAAATAAAAAAATCTGCCTGTCAAGCCACAAAAAAAAAAAACAGTCTGACACTGAAGGTAATGAAAGATTAACAGACTAACTGCTCCTCACCACTTGTAAGAAGAATCAACAACTTCTGCTGTTTTAGTTTGAAAGACGTTTAATTCTGCCGACACCTCCGAGCCGCAGCAGCTGAATAATACCTTTGCCATACAGCAGATGATGACAATAATAATTCCCAGTGGAGCAGCTGTCGTCGACCTAATGACTTTCTTCCATGCCATTGCTTTTAGGAGGAGCGTGCAAAGTCACTGTGGACTGCAAAGTAGGATTAGGGTCATCCTGGTGGAATACAGCGCGGGATTTCTCTCAAGTGAAAGGTAAATGCGATTTTGCTCATACTCCTATTCTCAGTGAAGCTTGTGAAAAAAAAGAAAAAAAAAGGACACAATTGTCTCATCACACGTGGCACAGCGGGTGTGTACTCGGTTTATGTGGCCTCCCACAGCCTGAGGAGTACAGTGAATTCACTCAGGGTTTGTGATCTCAATATTTCTCATTTCTACTTGACTGTTCGGACACGACGGAGTTGCAGTCTGAACTCTACACTCTTAGACGTATGCATGTAGATTAATATGATGCTCATGATGCTGTTAAACATTTAGGATGTGTCCCAAAGGTGAAAGATGAAAATGGTTCCTTGAGAATTATTTTGATGTCACACTGATTTTTAATAAGGAGAATGGAGCCTCTGTCATTCCCACTCTGCTCCCTGAACACCTGTTGTTGCTCTGTGTAACTTTGGTTAACAGGTTCGATCTCCCTCTAACTGAGTGACAGTCAGCTGGATAAACTGCTGGAATCAGGCCCAGCAGGTTCCAGAGTAAAGCTGAACTGTAGATCAGTTAAAAAGACTCAGAAGTCATTAAAAACCAG
>NW_026115517.1:0-29306 GCF_001640805.2 Lates calcarifer | reverse complement strand
ATCTTGCAGAGAATAGGAATCTGCTGTAGACAGCTAATCTGTCTGGTGTCTGGTGTCATTGTTTTTGTCAAAAACGATCGAATGAGAACCAGAATTAACGTTCATCACTTAGTACTTTCTGACTTTCCTCTCCTGTCTGTGGCTCTTCTGACTGAGCCCAGAGCCAGATTAACCAGCTATGGGCCTCTAGTGAGCCACCCATTTCTCCCTTAGTTTTGGTCATTTGATTATCCACAGATTTATTTAGGAATATTTACAATGTAAACACAATACACACTGAAATAAAATAAAAAATGTACTAATTCTAAAATTTCAAGGGCCTCACAATAAGACCTTTGATTGAAGTCTTTGATTGTTTTTGGTTCTGAGATTAGTATATTTTTTCTTTCTTTTCCTATCTATTGGGTATGTATTGTTGGTAAGGAGCTGAATACAACTGTACTTCCAGGGATAAAAAAAGTTATATTGAATTGAAAAATGTACAATTTATTGCATTTATTCAGTCTAACTATCACACACACAGTGAACCTGGAGCTTAAGGTCTGTGGGCCTGGGATATTTGCCTGATTTGCCTGATTGCCTTTGAAGGACTGAGTGAAAATAAACTACAGTGTGTGTATTCATGGTTATGAAGGAACATGTCATCCAGTACAACAATGTGGCAAACTGTTTTGTGTTGTTTTATAGTTCTTGGAAAACAATGGAGGTCTATGACACAGAGGAATGACATATATCAGGCTTTGATATACATACATTACTTTACTGAGTTCCAAACAAAACACTGATATTGTAAGCAATGATATAAGACAACAGATTAGGTCAGAAATGTTCTGCATGTCTACCTATAAACTACTACATTTTGTTCCCACGAAGGACATCTGACAGACTGTCAGCACACCACCCTGCCCTGTAATCTAATTGATTGGACATTTTTCAGCCTAATTACAGAAGAAGCTAACCAGGTGTCCACTGGTGTTAGTGTGTGTGTGTTTTAGCATAGTGGGAGTTTCCTCCTTGAAACTTTTTTTTTTTTTTTTTGGACATGATCTCATATCATCTAATGAAAAAGAAAAAAGCAGAACTAATAGAATTTTTGTTTGAGCCCCAGTGGATCATTAGTTGGCTGGGCTCGATTCAGTCACTAAGATAAGATTGGCTGTGTCCCCATTTTTTGGTTTTAGCCAGGGGAATTTATGGCCCTCTTTTACCTGTAGCATATTTGCATCTCTTTATGGAAATTTCAGTGTTGACTAAGAGGACATCTTAGTAAAGTTTTTAAGTTTTGTTAATAAAAAACAGTGGAAACTCTGATAGTTTTGTGCATCACTCTGGATAGGGAAGACGAACATAATGCTGCAGTGTCAAAAAGTCCTTGTCAACCAACAATCACTTTAGCAGCAGTAAGAGGTCAAAGTAGTAGTATTAGTATTTCTCAAACCCTGCCTTTGTCAAATGTTTCTCCCTTTTTCCTGTTCTTGGGTATGCTTACCAAATCATTTCTTAAATTACATTTTTTGTCTGTTTTTGTGCATGTATAAACTTACAGAGTCACCTGACTCATCAGAGAGTTGACTTATTGGTAAGTTATGTTTTTGTGTGAAATTTTGTGTTAACAAATCAAATGATTTGTTTGTAAAGATGAGAATTTGACTGGTTTCATATTGTTTACTCAATCTGTTCTCACAGGATCAAATTATTGTAAAGACTGAACAGCAATGGCCTTTCTACCAAGCACTGAACTCACATACTTCACCAGTAAGAACAGTATTTATGTTTAAAGTAATCACTCTGGAGTGAAATGATTTTTAAAAATGGTTTTATATATTCACTGAGACATAGGAATGTAATATTTAGGCTAAACTGTTTCATGTTTCTTGGTCTTTACCAACAGGATAGACATGATGTCTTTAAGTTGATTTCTTGTTTTAATAAGTAATTTTTGATATTCATTTTATTTATTTTTTCATGTTTCAGTTTAATTTGCAGTTTTATTGGCATGTCTGTAAGATTGTTTTTAATTGGTGTTTTGAGAAATCAGGCCATAAGTTTTACATCAAGTATTTGAAGATACTGAGTCACTGGTTCTCTTTGTGTTTGGTATGTAGAAATACACATGTTCACACACATCCATCTATCAATTATCTATACCACTTATCCTTAAGGGTCACAGGGAGGCTACAACCACACACTTGCACAGAGATATACACACAGCCACCCACATTTACTCACAATCACACACAAAATTAAGAGATTGATTGAGATATGTTATGTTTATAGTTTCATTTGCTGTTAGAACAGTTTTTTTAAAAAATATTTTGAATACATGTTTAAGGCTGAATAAAAAAAACAATAAATTGTACATCTGAAGTTCTGTGTGCAAATCTGCAGCCTACGCTTGGGTTTTTTTTTTTTTTTTTTGAGTAAGTAAAGTTTTATTCAATTAAATACAATTGCATCAAAATAATAAAGTTTGGAAAACCTAAAAATAAATAAATTGCATTTTTGACAAATTAGGTTATTTTGATTGAATCAGTTTCCACAAATGTTTTGAGTATTCTGAACTTATTGGGTTTTGTAGTGCACAAAGGAAAAAAAGGCTCTCTTCAAACTGCTATGGTTCTTTGGATTTAGTTATTTTCTTGACTTTTGCCTCAACATAACTGAGAGACCCTGACTGTAGTTCTAACAATCTGCATCTGTGACAAAATGTTCAACAGGAACAAACAGCTGAAATTTTATGGACTGAAGTGACATCTTAAAGAAACTTGGCATGAACAGGTCTGTTTAGTTTCTTCCAATACACACACTGAATTGTGTGCTTTTGTTCAGATCTGAGCATGCCTCTAGGTCAGAGGGGGTATTAAGCCATCAGAGAGGCCACCCTACAAGAATCTATGGAAAAGTCAGCTTCAGCCTCATTCTGTTTTTAACTTTAAGCCATGTTGTTCAAGTTTAAATCTACTATACACAGCACGAAATCGCTCTTTGACTTTGGAAAACATTTTAGCGAAGAGCTAGCCATTTCAAAACAATATATTTGGAAAGTTAATTGAAGGTCTGGAAAGTACCAGTTATTTTCTCAGTTATTGCCCTCATCAGCAAATGGATACCTAAAACTGAGGCCATTGGAGTGAGAAGATGGGCAACTGTGAGGCCATAAACAATGGGTGCTAAACTTGAGTCTGCCACCAATGTGGATGAGTCTATGACACCAACCCCCACCCTGAGAACCACACCTAAGCAGGCAGACAAAAGGCTAACACCCAAATCTTCTCCTCCTTTAATGAGTCACACAGACTTGCCTTGCATGTCTGGTTACTCTTCCCTGGCGTCTCAGAGTGCTCACAGGATGATCACCTACTGTTTAGTTAACAGTATTCCCATCAGATAAGCATTTTGTATTGCCTACCACTCCCGTCTAATGTGGCCTTCAATAAGTAAACAGGAGAGCTGTAAAGCTATCAAAACTAGCAATTGCAATGAATAAAGGGTTTTTGTACAGAGTTTGCATCTCAACAGTGCAGATTAGTTCCAACCTTTCCAACTTATGTGTATGGGTAAATATCTCTAGTTCCATTAATACATGATTTATTTACTGAATAGGGTTTCATAGTTAATTATACTAAAATCAGAATTTCAACTTTCCCTTAAAAAGCTCTTTCTTACATGACAATGATTCTGCTATGTTTTCATTACCTTTCATTACCTTTCATTACAAATTAACATTTAATTTAATCACCAGAAACACAGTGTACCTGTGCATCCCTGGGGTCTGGGGCATTGTGACAATTTTGGCCAGTTGGTAATCTACCCCTGCTTATAAAAGTTTCTTGATTTTATCTTTAATTGCAAAAATTTAAGGTTGAAACTCAAAAAAAAAAAAAAAACAATACACAAATAACATGAATCTGATTCAGGATTTTAAAAATCAGATACATAGCCCTGCTCATCAACCCTCCACTACAGCCCCACTGTCCCCCACATTCTGCACACTAACTAGTTACAACATGTTCCTGCTGTGGGCCATTTCAGCACATATTTAGGCACTTCAAATGAAGGAGCCATTCAAGATGAGAGAGAAAGATTTGTCACATCCTCATTGTAAGATTTAAGCAAGATAAGATTAAGAAGATAATAAGAGATGCACTCTTTCTCCACCCGTGACACAATTGTGAATGAAATAGCTGATTTCTAAAGTTTTAGAGTTTTAGCAGGGGTGCTTCTAGATATGGAGGTGGAACAGTTCAACCGACTTTACATGACTCTTTAGAGGAATCTTTACCCTGGAGGAGTAAGGGTGTAATTTACACTTGGGGTGAAGCTGTTCAAAATCCTGTTTTTGTCAAAAGTCTATTTTAGTGGGTTTCTTTTTTATTGTATTATCTGATTTGAAAGTGCACAGTACAATAATAATTTCTATTGAGTAGTTCAGCTACTTCAGTGTTTCATCATATCCTCTACAAATCACTACAGATAGATAAATGAATAAGAGGAAGAATACATCAAAAACGGACCTCAAAGGAGCACACAAATAGGATCCTAATCTTATCCATACTTGATTGTAACCATAAAGCTAACCTCACCGAGACACACTTGCTAACCAGAAGCATGTTCCTGAGGAGTGTGTAGATCTCACTCTCCCATGCTGTGTGGGTCAGCTGGACGCAGGCCAATGCAGGCTTTGGCAAAGATGTCTGCAATGTAAGTGCTGTGAGATGGGCCAAACAAAGTCTAGTGTGAGGTCAGCACTGGCATACACACAAGAAGTGGAGGATGCAAAGGCAGGAGAGTAAAATGTGCTACCGGGACCAGCACTGCTGCTTCCCTTCCCTGAGGCACCACTGAGCTCCTTCACTGCCTCCAAACAAAGGTGCCACAGCAAATAGCTAGAGCAGCTTTTTAGAATCAGAATCAGAATCAGACATTTTTGCTGAGTAAGTTTGCACATACAAGGAAAAAGTCTGTCAAAAGACAGTGCAACAGTCCTGACACCATCCCCTGTGACACCATGCACCAGCCCCACCACATCAGCCTCTCACCCTCCCCCAGCACAGCAGGGGTCAGGGCCTCTCCAAGGCTGCACACCTTAGAGGCCCCCTCCTCCCCCACCACAAGGACGACTCTCTCCATCCTGGAGAGAGACGTCAACAGACTCTTTAAGAGACAGAACCCCCACAAGGCAGCAGGGCCAGACTCAGTCTCTCCATCCACCCTGAAGCACTGCACTGATCAGTTGTCTCCAGTGTTCATGGACATCCTCAACACCTCACTGGAGACATGCCATGTACCAGCCTGCTTCAAGGCCTCCACCATCATCCCTGTTCCCAAAAAAAGGATCACAGGACTTAATGACTACAGACCTGCTGCCCTGACTTCTGTGGTAATGAAGTCATTTGAGCGCCTTGTGCTGTCCCACCTCGAATCCATCACCGACCCACTCCTGGACTCCCTGCAGTTTGCCTACAGAGCCAACAGGTCTGTAGACGATGCAGTCAGCATGGCCCCCCACTTCATCCTGCAGCACCTGGACTCCACAGGAACCTACACCAGGATCCTGCTTGTGGACTTCAGCTCCGCCTTTAACACTATGATTCAAGCACTGGTACAGGACAAGCTCTGCCAGCTGAATGTGCCTGACTCCATCTGCAGGTGGATCACAGACTTCCTGTTGGACAGGAGGCAGCATGTGAATCTGGGAAAACACATCTCAGACTCTCTGACCATCAGCACCGGTTCCCCTCAAGGCTGTGTTCTCTCCCCTCTACTCTTCTCCCTGTACACCAACAACTGCACCTCCAGTCACCAGTCTGTCAAACTCCTGAAGTTTGCTGACGACACCACCCTCATTGGGCTCATTTCTGGGGGGAATGAGTCTGTCTACAGGAGGGAGATTGACCAGCTGGCCATGTGGTGCAGTGAAAACAACCTGGAGCTCAACACTGTGAAGACAGTGGAGATAGTTGTAGACTTCAGGAAGAACACAGCTTCACCCTTCCGTTTCCTGGGGATCATCAACACCCCCCCCCCCCCCAATCCCTTTTATTTTATTATTATATAATATATATTTCAATATATAAACAACCCAGTGTATGAAGTTGGTATATGATTTATATAAAGAAGGTTTCAGGTAGACAGTGGAAGGAGTTCAGTCTTAGCAGTGAGCAGTGCGTCAGTGATTATCACCATTTTATTTTAGAGGTGGTGAAGAATCAGCATGGCAGCAGTAAGTGGCAAACAGTCAACACAACAAACTGACATATCAGTGTAGGCTGATGGCATATCAGTGACACAGGCAGTTAAAAACATGTGATTGTGTGTGTGTGTGTGAGAGAGAGAGAGAGTGTTGCGTGGGGGTTGGTGGTGGTGGTGTTGGGGTAACAGTGAATAACCAATTTATTTTCAATAACTCCTTGTCAGTCTGATAATGGCTGCCACACTAGACTGTTACTCCAACAAATCCTCCAGCCTAAATGAGGTTACAGGTTGCTTGTTCTGACTCTGAGGTATGACTCACAGGAGTGTGCTACTCATAGGAGCATACCAGCAGTAGATGTACTGGAGCTTCGTCATCATGGCAACACTATCATGCAGCTATCGCTGTGGAATGATCTCAGTTTGGCTGAGTTTAGGAAAAATGGTGGTTTGGATTAAAATTGGTTATGGAATAAAAGGCTTCAAAAAGGAAAACAACAGCAATCTCTTGTTTGTGAGCATTACGACAAAATCACAAACATCATGTTTTACTTCCAATTTGGAAACTGAAAGCCCAGGAAATCAACTAGTCAGGTGTGAAAAGGTATGGGTGACAGAGAAACTGTCAGTGATATGGTGTTCACTTTATATAAATCCCACCCTAAACTATAGATGACTGAGGAATTACCAGTCTCACAACTCTTTACAGATGGTGGATATACACCTACTGTCAACTGGTATGTACTGTAATTTGACCTGCAGAAGATGAAAGCAATACACACACACACACAATCACACACACAAAACACAAAAAGCCTCTTGTCAATATTAGCAAACATGCAGGGTTAGCTCAGGGCAAAGTAAAGTCTCTCTCTCTCCTCCTTCCTGCAGCAGGAGGATGCAGACTGTGTGGCCGTTGTGTGTGTGTATGTGTGTGCGTGCCTCTCATTAACCTAGAGAGGGGGAGCTTTGCCGAATCAACAGCTCGTCCCTGTGTGTACTGGCCTTTTATAGGGCCTGACAAGCTAACCCCAAATGGCTGCCATTCACATGATACCCTTGTTTTTATAGGGCAGTCATTCTGAGCACTACCAGTGGGCTCAGTAAAGGTGTTCTGAGCTGATTCCATCAAAGATTCATGAGGGTGGGTAGCATTTAATTTAACATTTATGGTGCCGTGGTTGTTAACTTTTACCTAAATTAATCTTCCTATATACGCATTGTTAGACTGTGCACTATTCTGAAAGAAACACAAAATTAATGGAATTTATCTTTTTGTGCAAAATGACTAAAATAAAGAAAGCTCCAGTTGACTGTGTAACAACTGGTTTGAGCTGCTTTAATTGAAAATGTGCAATAAAAAAATCTTATTTCACTGTATCCAAAAAAAAAAAAAAAAAAAAGAAAAGAAAAAAGTGGAGGCTCTTTAAGGCCCCTCACACCATTTACAAAAGCACAAAACAGGCGGCCTCTAAACTCAGGTAGTCCAGCTGAGTTACTGCTGATGCTGGAGTTGGGGGAAAGTAAAGAAAGTAAAATCAGGGTAAGAAGAAAAGCAAGTGACAGAAAGCAATCTAGGGGAAACTTTTTTGACAAATTTCTTTCAAAAAAAAGGTGAGCACAACTAACAGTTTATGAATGGTTTAAGCTCATATCAGCCGTTATTACTGAAGACAGTCAGCCAGGAATCCAGCTTAGAGCATATTTGCATTGTATAACATAAATGCACATGCAAAAAAATGTGTGAGACATGGATCAAGAGAGGGGGGAGGCCCACAGAGACTGCTTATGTGTATTTGTGCCACTCATCTATTAGCTGCTAATACTGAGAATTATGATCCTGGATCCAGGAAACCATCTGCCAGAACGCAAAACCACAGGGTCTGTGCGCTCCTGTGCAACTATCAGAGCTACTTAAGTCTAACCTTATTGCAGTGGTTCTTCCAATTACTTTTCAAAATGGCAGCTCTTAGTCCAGCTATGTGTATATAATCTAACAAATATAACACACCTTCAAATGTTGTCAAATGTGACAAAATCAAGTTTCAAGACCACCATTATTTACATGTTACTTACATGTTGCATTGTGGCTTTTGCTAACACATGCAAAACAGAAAACCCAGAAGAGACCTCAATTGTTCATTTATCAGCACATCTTACCAACAGTAACAGAGGTGGGGTTGAACTGTTTACCAGCGGGTACACACATTACCCTGACACATTACTTGTGATAAGATATAAATGCTGAAATAGCCTCAGGTTTAGCATGTGTGGCTTCAGTGTCGCTATTTCAGTTTCCTGTACATCAGCAGCTACAAAAGCTTTTTTGAGGAAGTGTAGGCTTATTGCTTCTATGATGGTTTTGCCATTTTCTTAAAAAAAGTGTTCATTCTTTAAAGTTTAGTCCCAAATTTCAACAAACATAATTTCAAACACTGTGCTATCAGCTTGCATTTTGCTTGGCTGAATGCAAAAATAGTTTGTCACCCCTATTCAAAAAACATGACTTAGATACTTTTATATATTAATGTTTTCTGTGGCTTCTGTTGTAAAAACGATGTGTGTTTGTGTGTATGTGTGCATGTGTATGCATGTTGTACAGATAGAATTTGTATCTTGGCCATCTGCTTACACAACATTGGCCTGGGCTGCCTAGAGTCCTGGCAGGAAATACCAGCTCTGTGTGATGATGTGGCACTTTGGGCCATAAATTTACCATTCCTCCCCCCACCTCACCCAGTTAGCTCACCCCATCCCCCAAGCCACTTATCCACATTCACTTTCCTTCTCTCTCATATTTAGTATTCAATGCTTCCTTGAATTCTATACTCAGCTCTTCTATGAACTACATGAAGTCAGAATGTTTTCATCAATACCCAGCCTGCCCAACATGTAATGCATTAATATCTTTTTTTGTAATGCAGGGAAAAAATAATGGCTCTGCCGAGCGATTTCCTGCCATGTAGCTCTTTTTTGTTTTGTGTCACTTGATTTATGGTCTGATTTGCATCCATCTATTAGCTGAATTAGGTTATGGTAATCCAATTAAAATCTCACCAGCAGAAGAACGACTGCACGGCTCAGCAAAGGGAAATGAAGACACAACGTTCTGGATGAGACCATGTCTCATAAATGATAGTACGTATGATAATATGGATCAGTCAACCAGAAATTATTTCCACACTGTGTCCCAGCTGCATGCTATATATCATACCATATTTTAAGTACATTATACATAAAATGAATATGCTTACAAATGCTAACATGGAGACTAGAACTAATTGACTTTGGAGTGTGATGGACACATTGTCCTGCAACAGAAATAGAGAAGGTGCTCACAGTTGCATGGGAAACAGAGAGATAATAGTGGACAGTTATTCCTTTGGACTATACCTAGATTAATGAGGGGATTCACTTTTTAAATTACAGGTCCATAATTTCCTAATAGTTCTGTGCAAGGTTAGTAATATAGTTATAATATAATATAAAGCACAAAGTCATTTAGGTTATTCATTCATTATGATATATTATTGAAAACTTCATTGTCCTATATGTTTGACACAAACTCAGTTTATCATTTCTTCAGTGATAAAACTCATTTTGGCACTTTGCCTCAGCGCTCACATTTCAATGGCACATCAACTTCATTCAGTGTATGAAACTTTCTTTCAGCCCTTCCATTTAAACTTCCATCTCAACCTCTTTCACCATTTAAACTATTTCAGTTGTTTCTGTTGCACATTTTAAGCAGTGACCACATCTGTATTTCTGACAGAAAATGTAACCTTTACTAATTTTTATTTTTTTATTGTACATGTCATGGTTGTATGGTGGCCCATAGACATATTTTACATCCTTGCATGTTCAGCTCACCTCTCTCTCAGTTAATTGTAATCATTCAATTGATTGGGAGCATACAAACTGAGCTGTAAAGTCTCTTACCCCTGTAATTAATCCCAAATTACAATTCTCTCCAGCAAACGTCCTGGAAGTTATTATATAGAAACAGTAAAATAATGCATTATCAAACTCTGGGCATCATCTTGTTGATTTGCGGAATATACTGGTGCACTGTCAATATTACTTTTAGTGCACACTAAGAGAAATGACAGTTCTGCTAATTGATTAATCTTACAAGTACAAAGTTGTAGAGTTTTTTTGTAAAATCATATGAGGCAGCAGGTATAAAAATAAATCATCTCAGTATTGCAAACTATGCCTATAAAGTAATGCCTGTAAATATAAACATTAGAATTTCAGTGCATAAAGAAGTTGTCCACATGGAGTACCATGTGCTTATGTCACTATGAAGCAAACCTATGGGGTTTTGGCACCACTGAAATGGGATGTGGGATTAGAATGGCAAGCTGATAAGCTGCCATAAGGTGATAATAACCACATGGACAACAACAAGATCTAAGCTTCATGTTTATTACTTTTACTATGAATTCAAGTTTTTCATGAGGTAAATCCTTCTGCAGCTTAGGAGAAGATTTTTGTTAAATTTAAAAATGTTGAGTAGCAAACAGTCCATGTTCACCACACCCTTTACATAAATGGCCACAGCCTCATGTGCTCAATTGCTAATCTGTTGTTTTAATCTGATGTTGATCCTCTCTGTGATCTCTGACTATCTTAGGTATGTAGGAGTACTAAGTAGCATTCTGATGGGCAACTAGGTCAAAGGCCTTCAAACAGTGGTTATGCCAAACAGATACAAATGGTCACTAAGTTTATGTTAGATTTAGGCGTACAGGCTGATTAAAGAGGATCACATTACATGGCCGGGCCACATTCTTAAAGTGACTGCACACACTCACTGTGTTCATTTCAGTCCGTTTCTGTCATATTAGAAACAATGAAGATCAACTCTTCTCTCAATAATGCTGAGCTGTCAGCATGCTCATCTTACAGTGTCACTTTGACTTATTGTGGAAGAAGAAGAAATTTGTATTGAGGTCTGGAAATCTCAAGAAATGAGTATCTTGATACAAAAGCAGGGAAAATAATATCTCTCTCTCTTTTTTTTTTTAGATGAATCCAAATAATAATTATTTTCATTGCTTATTAATGTGTTTATTAATGAATGTTTTCTTTTTTTGTTATGCATTGATTAATTATACATTTTAAAAGTGTGCCAAAAATGTAAACTGCTTCAGTATTATTATTATCATTATTATTATTTATGATGCCAAATCATAACAAAAGTTATCTCCAGGCATTTTTCATATACAGCAAGTCTATTTATTAATCATTAATTAAGAGGAAAAAAAGGTGCTTTGGGAAATATCTGAGTGAGCTGAAGAAGCATGTCTGTGTTGCTGTGTGATTGATAACAGCTGGCAGGCTGTCTGAGTGCCAGCATATGGAAAGAGAGACAAAGTAAACAAACTTGTGCTGTAGCTACACATTGTGGGCCAACACTGTGTTGTTAGTGGTACTGAAGAGCGAGGAGCACGGCAGCATCTAGACGGACCTGTCCGTTTAGACCTGGTCTGTTTAGATGCTGTTTAATGTGCTGCAGCTGAGCAGCTAATTAGCAATCCAGCTGCAAACTGGCCTTAGCAGGTCACTTGTCCCTGGTGAATATGTGGTGACTTGTTCAACAAGCTAAGCTGCAGGTTAGATAAGGAGGAGACTTTGGCAGATAAGCTGATGTGGGTCACATCACTGACCCAACTGCTTACTATGCAACATTCGCTTGTATCTTATGGTGAATAAATGAATAAAATATGGTGGGAGACATGTATGCTTTAATTTCAGTTGAGGTTTTAGGACTAAATAATGAAAGAAAAGAAAAAGTGCTGACCCTGGCTGCCTGTGACGGATAGTAATTTCTGCTTCAACAAATGAATCTACATCATCAACCAACCCCCCACCGTGACTCGAGACAGATAGTGGGACATAGACAGTAAAACATACTACACCTTTACCTTAATAGAATTACTCATTTGATATATATAATAATAGTATGAGTAAGAGATGGTGCCCTGAAGAAGGCCTCTGCCCACTGACATCCTTCCTCACACAATCACATGGGGTCTGCTTGACAAACAAAACAGCACTGCTTCCTACTGCTGACTCCCTCACAAATAATATAGGTCTCCCTTGGCTTTTTTCCAACAAGGTCAATATTGATTTTTCATTCTCATGTGAGCAACGCTGAATAATCTTTCCATGTCCATTTCTTACTATGCTGAGACATTTGTCAGGAGCCTGGATGGGACTGAAGATAAAATTGGTAAGGCAAACAAATCCATCAAGACTTCTTTTTAACATCATTAGGTCTCATCCTGGAGAAAATGAGGTAGTGTCATATGTGCTGGCTGTCTTTCAGAAATGCCATGAACAATAGCTGCTTGTGTCAAATCTTTTCAGAAGCCGTGAACCTGGATTCATTTCAGATATTAGTAATAAGGACCATGACTGTCCCAGCTGTGGGTGAATCAAAGTCACCAACTTATTTCCCCATGCCCCTCTTCAACCTCACCATAAATTAAAGCTTCTCTTGTAGCACTGCTAGCCTTCCTCTGTTTGTACAATGTGTTTTCTCAAGCAATCTCAACAAAAGGAAACAAAGACAGGAAGTACAACTGTTTCCTTTTTTTGCACTGAGGAATCCTTGGGCTCATTAGGAACTAAATCTAGTTTGTATTGATTTCAGCTACACTTAAGCTTGAATTTACTGATTGCTTCCCTGACCCTGTGAACAAAGAACGTGTTTCTGTCTGAACTGCTCTTTGTCACAATTAAAATGACATAGTAAATGTGTTTTATGATATTCATCACATAACATCTTCACTTTTTATCCCTGTCTTTCCAGTCAGTCAGTGTGTATATTAAGGTGTTTGTAGCAAGTCTGGACAAAGAACCATGCGAGCAATTTCCATGTGCCAACAAGCTGTGGAATTCCTCTGGGACCTCTCCATAAACAAAAGAATACACTGATGTACATGCAGAGTGTGCATCTGGTTTATTATTATCACATTCAAAACACTTCTCAAAAATAAATCTGGGTCATTTAACTACACTTTGTGCTGTTTTCAAGATATTTCCAGAATCCTCAACACTTAGACCATCTTAATGAAAACATTTTCTGATGGATAATAATGCTGATGATAAACATGCAGTGTGTATGGACCATGATTAAATTGCGATTTCAACCTTATTCAGTTGTCTGACAACAGAAACAGACTACAATTACTGCCTTGTGGTTGTATGTCTCCACCAATTGGTCAAGTTGCAGGAAATATGTTATATATATATATATATATATATATATATATATATCCTATTGGTGTGCACTTAGAGGGACTTGAGTCGTCTGTGAAAAAACAGCCCTCTCATTTATTTGAATGGAGTTAACAGAGAGGGCTACGGCAAAACAACACAGAGTTGTCCAGCAAAAAAGTTTAGCTGCATTGGCCAATCAAATATGTGCAAGTGCACATTTCTGGGCAGCTAACCAAATTAATACAGGAAACTGCCACTGCTGGAAGCTGGCATTATTGAAGGTGAAGGAGAAAATGATTTTGTCATGTCCATTTTATAGAAATGGTTGTCAGGAGAAAAAGAGCTTTTAATCACATGTTTCTGGAGAGATAAATTCTCTTAATCCTCTTAAGTAAGTCTTTTGTTGATAGACTCCATTATGAACTGAAGCCATTATAGTGAACAAAAGGGGAGGTAGTCTACTGTATATAGAGCACAGTGTAGGGTGCTGCTGTTTGGACAAAAACAACTATGATCACAGTCAAACAATGCAGTCTCTACAAGTGAAGAATGCTGAGTAATGTCACCTGTACAAGCAGAGACCCTGCAGCCTGCTTTCCCAACCCTGAGACTGCCTTTAAGCTCATTGTTGTATAAAGGCAGGTTACACATTCATTAGATATTGTGACAGTTGTCTCAGGATCATGTCCACACACTTGTGAACAAACTTAATGAAATGTGGTCATACATATCATTAGCAGTTCATGGCACTCTGTGAGCTCTCAGCTAATACGAGGTCCTGTATTCTTAACCTATTTATTACTCTTGAAAAACTTGCATGTTCCAACATGTCCAAAGAGCTTGACTGTCTACTTGACCATCTGATATTAAATTCCATTTGACAGACAGAGCAGATAATTGACCACAGGCTCCCATTAACACCTAGGCTAATTACTCAGCATCTGTCACATCTAATTTCCACCCTTACTTCATTTAGCACAGCAGTTCTCATGCTGGAGTCATCAATGCCCAAAGCTCTGCAAGTTTTCTTTCCAAACACACAATGCAATGCAGAGTCTGACTCACTAACTTGTACCCTTTCAACAAGAAATGAATGACTTGAGGGTTGCCAACTGTCACAGGCTCTATCTCATTCATTCATTCATTCAGCATTGTTTTGTAAATCATAAACTGAAGTAATGATAAAAGCCTTAATTGTCTGCCATTTACAGCATATTTTGGGTGTTTCTCTCACTCAGCTCTGGTGGCATCTCTCCTCACAGATAGTTTTTAATTTTGTGGCCTAGGTCTTCAGATATTTGTCTCTGAGATTTCTGACTCCATCTTTAATACAAATGATTTTAATGTACAGTGCTCACTGGCTTGGAAAAAGCATTTATAAAAAATCAACAGAAACTTCTTTCCACTGTTAGTGTCAAACAGGGGGGAGGTGGGTGGTAATCCACAGAATGAACTGTAGAAATATTAAGAAACAGCCCATTTCATTGAGGTCCATGGAGATTCCATTCAGCTCCACTGTACTGGGGTTGGGCCAGAAAACTTTGGAGAATTATCCTAAAACCTGGACTAAACAGGACGGAACTTGCATTGAGGCTGTTTTCTTCTGCCTGAAATATTGTACTTCCATTAGAATCTACCCCTACATCTGACATCTGTTAAAATAACCACAGTAATATCATCAGGACTCAGGCTTAAAAACTGAGAATTTTTATCCAGTGTAGAGAGATGTGGCTGCTCACTAGTCAGGAAGACTCTGGGAGGATGCAGTGTTTTTGACCACGACATCTCTGCCCTTCTTTTGATCTGTCTCTTGTGATACATGGAGGTGGAATATATACACACAACATACTTTTTCTAAAAGCCCAGTATCCTGCTCTTTGCATTAGATGATTTCACACCTCACTTCAGTGCCAAAATAATACAAGAAGATTGTCTTTTAGTGAGTTGGGATGTGAGCTTGTGGAGGGCGGGGTGGTGGATTGAGTGGCTAGGTTGAGTTTCATGAGGTGGTCTGAAGTATATGTTCCATCACACACCTGCAATCAATGTTTGCCTTTTTTTCCATCCATCTATACTGCTTAACCTCAAGGGTTGTGGGGGGCAGGAGCCAATCCCGATATTGGGCGAGATGAGGGGAACACCCTGGACAGATTGCCAGTCTATTGCAGGGCTGACATACGGAGACAACGGAAACAACCATTCACACAGTTCATTCAGTTCAATTTAGAGTCACAGATCAACCTGACCTGCATGTCTTTAGACTGTGAGTATGCGGAGAGGACCCACACAGGCACAGGGAGAACATGCAAACTCCACACAGAAAAGTCCTGGATGAACCCAGAACCTTCTTGCTGTGAGGCGACAGTGCTAAACACTGTGCTGTCCCTTGCTTTTTTCCCCTTTACCATAATGACCTTTTTCTAACACTAACCAAGTGTTTTAGTTGCCTAACTCTAACCATACCACAGTTGCCAGAAATAATTGTTTAAACATTGGCACTGAATGTTAAAACTTTGTCATCACATAAATACCATCTACCGATGAGTATGGCTAATGACACAGCTCATGTCAGCAATTATAATGTCTGCAGTAGTGTGGACTGAGTCATAAGTGAGATCTACTGCTTACAATCTTCATGGAAAGGACAATAATTAACCAATAGCACACATGGGAACTTAGTCTGCCGCCCCTCATGAAGAAGAAAAGTCCTTCTCATTAATGTGTGCTGGTGTTCTGATACATACACCACAACACAATCCACTGAGGGTGGAGTAAGCATGAGAACAAGCATGAGCTACTGTGTTATCACTTCAGATATGTCATATTATCCACCTGAGCAGATTCACTGCTCCCGCTGCCTGGTGATTACAGAACCTACTACATAATCATCCCAGGGATTATGCAAATTGACTCTCACTGATCTCCTTGTAAAATTGATTCTATAACACAATGACCAGTAGGGAGTGTGTTTCCCCTAATATAGCCTGCATCCAGTCTAGCCTCCATTTTAACTGTCAGTGACAGTGGACCATTCAAGATTTTAACCTCACCAGCTGCTTCACAACTTTTTGCCCATTAGCTACAAGTTGTGTCTGTGGTAAAATATTCTTAATTTTAGTGTGAGATCAGTTGTATCAATCATTAATGTTGGTTTAAAGTTTTAATATGAGGGGATTCATTCAAATCATTTACATACAAATCCCAGCTCACTGTTTTTTTTTTTTGAAATTTTGAGATATTTAATTATTAATGAATATTTGTATATGTACCTTTAACGCTGCATACTGGATCACACAAAACATCAAAACAAACTAACAGATACAAAAGCTATTAAATCACTGGTAGTATAGTGAATGTATTGGCAAACATTAGCACATTTCCTCATCCAGTAGTTATACAACAACTTGATGATTCATGTGGATTGTGTCCCCCTGATAAATCTAAACTCCCTCTCTTTTAGCTCTGTTTTTGGTCTCTACCACCTCCTGACTCCTGACTCCTGACACCTGAAAGAAATCTCTTTAGCTGCTGAATGCGATACTATGATCACCAGCTAGTCTCTAACTGTGTGCTCTTTTTTGGTGCTAGTGATGTAATAGCATTAATGCACTGTCTTGATTCACTGCGATGTTGGCCAGGTATTTGGGAGTATAATCTTAATTTATATTCATTAAATTGACACGCAGAAAGTCACTCCTGAACCTTTGTAAGTGACCTGTAACCTGACACTATGCCCCTGCCTCCACTTTATGGCTTCTCTTGATTAGTGACTGACTGGGGAAGCTCTCTCAGTAGAGTGTCACCTCACACTTCTCTATCAGCCAGAGAGGGTATTGTCTTTCCATCAGGCTGCAGTGGTGTGAGATGAGAGCAGGAAACATGACCGGCAGCTATTGTTAGGTAGATGTCGCCCTGTCACTCTCAGCCAAATGAGTGAGTGGAGGGCTGCTTGATGGTACTGTGGTGGCATCTGAGATAGCAGGTCTGTGTGTAGGGGGAGATAGTGATTAGAGATGGGGGCTGGCGTTACTGACCTCCTGAATCAGAGGGTCTGAACTGCTACCGCCACTTGAATTTCCCAGCTTCCTCTGTGCCAGCTCGTTGCCTCTCCCTGACTGAAGACATTTAAAGGAAACACTTGATTATCTCTTTCTGATAGTGGAAGCAGCGCTCACACTGTAGCAGCAAAATCAACAGTAATGTGTATTGTGCTCTGTTTGTAAAGTCACAGGAACGTAGTGGAAAAAAATTAGGAGGATCATTTTATATGCCTGCCTGGATTATTATAAAATGATGATAAAAGGTTCTGCTATCAGGGGTCTGTGACAGCTACCAGTCTACATTATCTGAAAGTTGCTTTTTTGGATAACCTCAATAGCTACTTAATTTTTTGTTTCATACAATACTATTTCTGTGGAAAAGAGATATTTATTCTCAGCATAAACTGTTAATAGGATGTTAATAGTGCTACATCATACTAAAATGGAGTGAACGATTTCAATCAAAATTCCAGGATGCATCACAGGAAATCATATTCAGTTTAATTCAAACTGGTACAAGTACAAGTACAAGAAGGTAATAGAGCCAAAGTCCCACCAAATCATCTCTGACCAGCTATAACTGAGGTGACTGAGCTCAGGTCCTTTGTACTGTGTCAGGGACTTTGGGACTTTTAGTAACTGAGAGTTTACAACCTACAGTTAAAATGACCAAAAGTTACACTAAAATTTGAACATCTTTTAATTTTTCTTCTTTTAACAGCTTCCATGAGACTCAAACAGTGGGCTAATGACTTGCTAAAAAAATGCGTGGGGACCTTTTCAGGGTGAACGTCATTGTTGCGTCATAGTATTAGCTGGAGGCCAACATGGATCACCTCAGAGCCACACCAGATGGCACCAGCTGATATTATGAGAATATATTTATGTTGTTACAATGTGAAAAGTTTCAGTTACAGTGTGATAACTTATATTATGATATGGTGTGGCTGTAATACACTTCCACAGCAGACCACATTACCAAGCAAAAACATTATCTTACTGTGTTGTTGGGTGCCAGAGTCAAAGGGGTAATGGCTCAAAAATGAAGTTTTATCACATACCAGCTGCCGCTGCTAGTCAAGACAAAAAGACAACTCTGGTTAAATGCTGAAAGATGAAAGGTTTGGACTGAGGTCATCACCAAAATGTTCACGTGTGTAGCACACACTTCCTTTTAGGGAAGGTTGCTAATGTATTGTCTATTGTTGATTAGGTGTCTACCTAATCAGAAATTGGGAGACGAGGAGGAGTAGGTGATTTCATTAAGCTAACTTTTGTGGTGCATTACTTAACTTTGCTAGCAAGCTAGGTGTATGGCCAGAGACGAAACATGAAGGAAACGGCTGGACCATGAGAAGGCACATGTTGTGTGTCAGGTGTGTGTTGACGAAGTTTAATGCAAATGTCTGGTCATTCCACCAGATGTTATCCTGTAACACCATTGAGAGTACATTGAATTAGTGTGTACAGGTCGGCCAGTCTGGTCCCACTGGTAAATGCTAACAGCTGTGAGCGTAACTTGAAATATTTAACATTAACCAATGGGACGAGATTGGCTGACACACGCTGACTCAGTGGACGGATGATCTGACAGGATTACCTCCAGCGGAATGGCCAGACATTTACACCCCTCTGACTGAGAAACCAAACGTCTATATCTTTTGCTACCTACATGTCCTGAATGGTCATGTACAAGATTGTACAAGAAGAAAAAATGGTCTGGCTGAACATGAGAAGGACTGTTTTAAGATGAATACAACGTTTTCCCCAGTGTGACCCACCCACCCTACCAAGAAACTAAAGATTAAAAATTAATTAATTTATTTGTGTTACAGCCCTAATTTATGTGCAATCATTTCATTTTAGCTCAGTGTCAAACTCTGTCACATTTTGTTGTCATTTATGGTTGTGTTTCTCTCCTCTTGTCCTGTGTGTTGCCCTTCTGCTCACACACACACGGAGCAGAGGAAACAGGCTGAAAACTAATTACATTAAAGGCAGTAAATGCTCCAAAAGCAAAGAAATGTCTCTAAAATCAAAGATTGACAAACATCCCAAATGTCTAAAAGTCAGGCCACAGTTTTTTAAAACACTCAAACATCTGGTGACAGTGGCAGTAAAATTGACTCAGACCCATTACTCCTTTGATTATGACACCTAACAACACAGCAAGATGATATTTTTGCTTGGTTATGTGGCCTACTACTCAGGGGTGATCAGCATTTGCCTAGTTTTTCTTGTTTTGCCTCCACTATGACATAATTGTGATGTCGGCATTACAAGGGTCTATATACAAACTGCTAATGTCCCTGTTGAAGTGTATTAATATAAGAAATGAATGTAAAAATCCCTATGTTGTCCACCATGCAAAGCACATGCAAAGAAACCATATGTTAGTTGCCGTCAAGGAAATGATTAACAAAACATTTACAAATTCAGCCTCCTTGTTCTTTTGATAGAGGTCTGTAAATCCTCACTTTTCCTAAATATGTCTGAATGTGCTTTCCTCTCAAGTTTATCAAATTCTTTTCACATTTCCCCTCTATCCATCACATCTTGGTCAGATGCTTACACAAAGTTGCACAGCATTATGAAAATAAAGTCCTCAGTGAGCAGGATTAACAGAGAGGTTAATTAACTTATGTTACACCTGATCTTTGTGGCCCATTGACCTGGCAAATCAGACCAGACAGGTCCAGATTACCCTCAATCTGGAGTGACAGCAGAGTCACTGAGACCAGGCTGCTAAGCTGCGGACACACATCGGCTTCACTATCTGACATGTGAGTATATGGCAGAGCACTGATACAGAGAGGCCCCTCAGGCTTCAATAGGAATGTTATGGCATGCATTATGTGGACACACACACACACACACACCTGCGCAAACACATTAATCTATGACAGGAGGTACAACAGATAGAACTGGTGTGTGTATCTGTTTCTGTCAGCTAGTCACCATTTTTACATTTATGTCCACCCCCACCTCAAAAATATATGCAGTGCCAGTTCACATTTCAATCCTTCTTGGATTTCAAATGAACTCTCCAAAATTCACCTCTATACTCTCCAATCCTTCTGGGTACACAGGTATTCATTAACCTGCTCTTTAAATATTCTCCACACTGTTCTAATAAGTTGCCTGGATGCAAGATAATCACGGGTTTGGGGGGGGGGGGGGGGGGGGGGGGGGGCAGCTGCAGGGTGACTGGTGAACGTGTTAACTATCACAGTTTGGGCTGGAGGAGCTGGAAAGGTGCGTAAACCATCTCGTTCAAAATCTTACTTACATTTATGTAACATTGATTACAACCCTACAGCTTCATTCAACAATATGTTGAATTACAGAACTATATTACTATATTGCATGGGCAACATATGCAGACAACTGAGCTTATCTAAGGATGTGAACACACAAGAGTGCAGAGCAGCTATCCAGGTGGTATATAGGTTGTAGGCTCTACCATGGAAGCGGATGCCTCAAAGGGCTCATTATACAAGAAACAATTCAGCAACAATGACAGATCCTCCTCACTACACCAGAGAGACCTTGACACATAAAAACAGACTTTTACAGCAGCAATCTAATCTGCAAGCTTGGCGTTTGTCTATCAATGATTACTCAATCTTGTTAGTGCAGAGCAGCTACCCAGGTGGCACATACAAATCTCCAGCCATTGACTGTACAGCTTTTGATTACATACACTGGGTCAAAAAAATGCCAAATGGCCATTATAGTGAATGTAAATGAGGCTGAAGGCCACGCATATTGAAGAATCAGTGCATTTTCTGCCCTGGGTTTGTTGTCTGTAGCCTCTGCAGGCAGGGACTGATCTGTTTGCATGTTATAGTAGCTTTTCCATTCAGTCTTTTCAGAGAGAAACCCAACACTGATGACACTAAAGAAGAAATGACAGTTTTTCTGACTGCATATTAATGTGTTTCACAGCAAAAAAAACATGTTATTTATTATTACTAATTTAGCCTAGAATTCTAGAAACTGCTAGAAGTTGAGTTCCTTCCTTCATTTGATTTCAGTGTTATAAGCACAATTAGCATAATCCTGATTTAAGGTTTTGTAGAAATTGTAAATAGTAAAACTGTTTATTTGGCCCCACCAACATACCAACAGCAAATTATACAAAAACAAGAAAAACAAACAGGTAATTCTCACATTGGAGAATCCAGAACCAACAAAAGTTCAGTGTTTCGATTTCAGTATTCATTTACTAAAATTATCACTGATTCATTTTGTGGCGATTACTGCCACCCACATCATATTGTATTGTGTAGTGTAGTGCAGCTTCATTTGTCAAGTCTGCACCACTTTCCCCATAGGACACGGGAACCTTTTCAGGAAAATGATCATGTGCAAAGAACCAATGTCTACATATAGTTTCACATCAATCACATCTTATTTCACCACTCTGAGATTCCCTTCAAAAGTTCTTTATCACCTTTCTTTTTATTTTTCTTTATTTCATTTCTTAATTTTTATGTTCCCTCATTGATGGCCTGCTCCAAGCCCAGTCACTCAACCCTTTATGGCCTCTCAGGGCTCCATAACTAATGACGTGAAGCAGTGCATCATTTTATTGCCTTACACCACATTCATTTTTATTTATTGTATAAGAATGCTAGAAGCATCTAAAAACTGACACACACATGCATTTAGCCAAAAGATAACACATCCCTATTGGTAATTCTAAGGGCCTCCCCAACAATGGCAGGGTGGAAAAAGCAAGTCAGAGAAGCAGCAGTGAGGCAATGTTTGCCTAACAGTCAGATCTCGTAAATAGAGAGGGGGGCTTTTTGCAAGCAGCTGCAGAAATTCCAGGCTGTTGCGATTAAAAAGTAACACCCACATTGAGGGTGGGGAGGGTGTTTGAACAAGCTGACCCCACCTCTGTTTTAATGAAAAGAGAGGAGCAATTTGCAGTAAAAACAAGTATTTCTCAATGGTGCATTGTGCCAAGCCCACCTTCCACTGCATGCCAACTCCCAGGTCTCTCCACACAGCAATACAGAATGAAAAGAAAAGACAAAGTCCCATCATACTGTCATTCAGGCACGCCACAAAGGAACCAGGCTGTGTCTGTGAATTTTAGTATGTGTGCAAGGAGGGAATTAACACAATTATGATGTTTAAAAATGCTGTGCTACGGAAAATGGAAAAAAGATCATTTGAACATTGACAATGCAAGTACAGCAGATATAACTTTTGCATGAATTACTGCTTTCATTTGTCGCAGAGCAAACCACATTTTGAACATATCCAGAACTGAATTTAAACTATACAGCCTTGATAATCAGTTATTCTTTCAAGTTCTAGCTCCCTAATTTTTCCCTGTTAAAAAGCACTACACATTGGCCTTTGCTGTTAAAATAAAACAATGAGAATAGTTACATGAAGTGTTAATGGAAAATAGAATTCATCACTGAATGTAAAGTAAAAGCAGCTACTGACCAATCAGAGGCAGATGTTTAAGGACTTTTTTTTATCTCCAACCATTTACAAGAACCTGCAGCACTGGAAGAAATTTTTAGTTTATAGAAAGTTTAGAATGTAGTGTCCATGCTCTATTCATGTAGTCACAGCCATTTAATGCATTGAGTTAACCAGTGAGTTACAGGGATGCTGGTTAAAAACAGCATCCCTGGTTAAAAACAAAACAAAAAAACTAAACAAAGCCTGTAGGTCACTTTTACAGTTTTTTATGACCCATAGTAAGGTTTGTTGTATTGTTAGGTGAACTCTAGTGGCCATGGTAATTATGTCAGGAGTAAAGGAGGAGCACTGAGGATTGACAAGCGTTAAAAGTGTTGACGAATCTGTCGAAGAAGCTGGCACTGAATGCTAGCTAAAATTCTTTACCTGGTTACTTATTTTTCAATCGGTTAACCTCGGATGTAGATTAGGATACGTTTCTATCTAATATCGTAGAACATAAGTTGTAATCAGTTGCAATTACATATGTATTTCTATAAACATAATGAGTATATACTGTTAACTGATGTATTTGGCAAGTCACTCATAGTAGGGCTGCATGATTAATTGTATTAAAATTGCGATCTCATTTCTAAATTGCAATGATTTTCAACAAGGACAACAGCTGCAACAAAACAAACACTCCTATCTTCTCCCTTAGCAAATGACAATGAACCATCACACCATGTGATTCAGGGCAGCAGAGACACAAATAAACCCAGCGAGAGTTGGTGAGTGACAGCAGCTAATGGCAGTGTGAGGCCAAATGGTGAGTTAGGACAAATAAAAATGGAAAAATGAATCCAGAAGAAAACCCTGCTGATGGTGGTAAGAACCACCCTACTGTGCTCATGCCGATAAAAGATTAACTCGTTCAATCTACCATTTTCTCTTTTTCTATCTCAGCTCAACTGGGTATTTTGCACATTTAGAATATTGCGGCAGCAGCAATCATTTTCCTGTGGTGGGCCACTGCAACAAAATATATATAAGAGAAACACTGCAGACATAAAGCTGGTGTCTTGGTCATAGCTCAGTTCTGTCTCTCTGACACCATCAGCCGCTTTTAACTCGTCATATCACCAGTAGTTTCAGCTTTAGCTGTGTCCGTTCTTGAGACTAGCATACAGCTCTCACCTGACAGCGGAGCAGAGAGAATCAGAGAGACTCACACTGCCATGCTGTCGCTCTGTTCTCTGTTTTCATCAAGTATCTAACTCCACAGTTAGTTTTGTGGTTTGGTCATTTTAAGACAAGATGTGGTTGTAAAGTTTACAGCCTGTCACTCTGGTGCTCCTGCAGTGCTCTGTGTGTGAACAGTGAAGCAGCTGAAAAAATGACTTGTCAACTAATGCATCAAATAGTTGATGTTGACTGGGCAGCCATAGAACCTGACACAGTTTATCACCATACCTCTCAAACTCTCATTGGCACAAGGGAATTACAGACTACCACTACCAGATCACCTGCCATTTAGCCAAAGATATGGCCTGTTTTATATCAGGCATATATATATTTTTTGTTCCGCTTCCTCATGTATCAGGTAAATGAGTGCAAAAACATACTGAATAAAAATCATGAGATTCTCTGATTCTCACTTTTTTCCAGAATCATGCAGTCTTAGCTAATAGCGACCATTTCAGTAAAATGTTGACAGACATTATATTTGTTTTCCACCAGAATATCTGATCTTGCAGCACAATATCAACTTGTGGTGACCTCAGTATTATTAAACTGTTTGATAAACAGCACTTGATTAAGATTAATAAAAGATCCTGGTCTGGTTTAATGCAGAAAAAGCTCACAGTGACTGAGACACAACCTGTTTTTTTACATTAAACCACAACCACCAATGTTCCCTTAACCCAACCGTTTTTCTTGCCTAAACCACAGATGAGACAGTGGACGTGGATGTGAACCTGGTCTCTGGTGTGACAATCATACATGTTGTGTCTGACATCCACCCCAATCACCTCCTAATGACTCTGCAGCCATTAATAAACACAGTTTCATTTCATTCATTGTTACTGTTCTACTGTTGCTGGATATTGTGCTGCAAGATCAAATATTCTGGTTACTCAGTAACAGTAACACTCACTCCTGTTACTGTTAGTATTGCAATATATTCATAATGGGGTAGCAGGAATGTGGCAGGACTGAGTTTTTAGTATAAAATCAGTAAATACTTGAAATATAGCCACATGGCACCCAAGCTAATAGAAGAGGACACTGGGTACATTCTAGTGATTTACTAAAAAGTAGAATTTTTAAAATAAAAAAGAAAGAGTTTTGTAAACAGGACAGTACATTGAGATTCCATTATGTAGAAAACAAGAGACATTACTTTTGGTCTTTCAGGAGATCCAGATGATGAATCTGCCTGTTCAACATGTGACTTATGAATTGTTCCAAAAAAAGATGTGTGGGACATAACTTTGTATAAAAACTAAAATGTGTATTTTAACTAAAGTATTACAAATTTTTTATTGGAAAAAAAATTACAACATAGAAGAGATATGAAGTAACAATGCAAAAAAAATACTGGAAGAATTCCAATCATTTCATGATTAAATGTAGTGTTAGAGACCGCAGACAGGTAACTAGTGCTATTTTTTCAGTGTCCTAGGAAGGTTTTATCAATGCTTTAAATTATATATCTTAAATTTGCCATTGGACCTATGTGAAGAACAATGTGCTTAATAATAAAATGTATTTTACAATTCATTTTCATGTGTATTTTATATGTCCTGGAGACATTGGCATGCATTTTGTTGACAGGGTTACTTTGTTAATGCTGTGATGAAGTTAAATAAATTAATTAATGACCAAAATCTGACAAAGACACAGTGAGTCATGGGCTTCTGTAGCCCCCAGGGTCCTGGGGTAGTTGGTTAGTTGGTAGTTAATACCTGCTTGTTAATCCAGCTCTGGTTTTGGTGCTGAAACTGAAGCCTTGTCAAGACTTTACTTGTACAGTCACTCAGTGATGCCAGTTGGCTGACCTCACAATCACACACAGTTCCAATCCTCCTTTCCTCTATCACTTCTTCTGTTTTTCCTGCACAGTCACCCCACCCTACCCCACCCCACCTTCTCATCCATGTGTCTGCTCACCATATAACTGTAATGGCACACAGTGAAAGAATCCAGGAATGCCACTAAAGTATTTCCAGTGACAGAGAACTTTTAAAGTTAAAGTGCGCCGCAGCACTTGGATGAATACATGGTGCCAAAGAAAAAATGTAGCTTTTTGCTATGTGAAGGAGTTTAATACATCTTCCAGTAGCTTCATGAGATTGGACTGGGTTTCCACATCCCTGACAGAATGTTGACACAGGAGTTATGGTGCAGCAGCATGTGTATTTTCCAGAGCAGGTCTTTGCCAGCTTTTATGGTCATGTTAAAGTGGGTGGTGCAGGGCTGGAGGGGGAGGGGTCAGATTAGAGGGCTGATTGTTTTTCAAGACGAGCCCTTAGATAAACTGAAAAATACAGAAAAAACATTCAAAGAACCATACCAGTGGTTTTCCACAATTTACTGAAGTTCACTGTATGTTCAACAATTTAGTTAACTATGTTATAAACAGATCCTGCTGTATAGATTTGAATGTACACTGAATCAGGAAATTTCTAATATTCACACACCACACAAAAAATGAACGAAAATGTATGTTTAAAAAATGAATAAAAGCCAATACTGTATATTGCTATTGTTATTTTTGAAACTAATCACTCAAATATCAATATTAGTATCTGTCTAAAAGTTTCCTTAATAAAGCGGGACAAAGAGGAAGCTGCCTCTCCCACAGTGAAAGACAGCTATTTGATTTGGCACCCAAATCAAGATGAGCTGCACTGAAAAAAGCTCTTTAAAAAATATAGAGCATAAGTCATTTTGTCTGTTCTGTATTTCCTAAAATCTTTTTTTCTTCATTGAAACAACTGAGTAATTCTGCTACATTGGTAAGATTTCTATTCATGTTTTCCATTCAAAACAACTTGTGTTGTGCTGACCAACAGTATAGTCAGCCGCTGTACTCATTGAAGAAAAACACACAATTCTAAAAACATTTATCATATTACTTTGGCTCTCTGCTTGTTTTACAAACATGTGCCTTAAAGAACTGGAATATCACATGATGTGTGAAGATGGATATTTTTGCCGTGTGGATGATTTGAGTGGCAGGGGGAGGGGAGTGTAATCATACACCAGTACAGCTGAAGCTCCCTCCTCCTTCACCACTTGTTGGAAAAACAACCTGGAAGAGGTACAATCCAGAAAAAGAAGTGGCTCCACAAACACGAGCCCATGTGCTGACATGTACATTACATGACGTTTTTTATGTCTAATGCATCAAAATCAGCTTTGCAGTCTGTCCATCAAGATTTAATGAGAGGAACTGTTTGGTTACACATCAGTACTGACAGAGCCCATTTTCAACATGCAGCAGACTGCAAAAACAACTCTCTTAACAAGCAGTGTCGTCTCATATTCAGCCTTCAACCATTGTTTCAGGAAGCTTCTAGAAATAACAGTCTGTATATCTTGAAACAACCCAGAATAAAGCAGGCCACTGCTCTATAATTAAGGAAATGACACTCAACAGTAGGAAATTTCTGAAGCAAGTTCATTTGAATTGGAAACTCAAATTTTCACTAGTTTCAAGGAAAATCATTTTTTAATGATTCAATAATAACTTCCATATGGAGATGTCTTGTAGTGTAGTTTACACTGTCACAAATAAATGTGAATGAGATTCTGCCAGATGCAAGTCCAGGACAAAAAAAAAATCCTTGCCGTAATAGTACAGTCCTGAACGCTTATCATCAACAAACATGACACAACTGAACACAACAATACAAACATACAGAACAAACATTCTAATATCTCTTTTTGTTAGACATTAAATGTCTGTGTCTGTCTTGATTGGTGGACTGTGACAACACCAGTGACAATGATGGAAATAAGTTCAGGATTAATAATTCTGTCTGTTTTGTTGTATTTTATAAATACATTGTCAATGTTGTCAATAACTCAAACCAAATATTAAAACTTAGACAAAAGTGGTACCCAAAACATTACGATGCTCATAACGCTCCAATAAAATCAGAAAATTACACCAGATATTAAAATGCAAGTGAGAACACAAAGATTAGAAGAAATGCATTCCAAATTCAGAAGTACAGCAAATAACAAAAATGTAGCAAAAGTTTAAAGCACAAACATTAACAGACATGTGTTTTAGTATGATTTCACAGAGACAAATTATCCCTAATCCATCAGCAGGGAGTGACATCAAAATCCAGGCACCCAGGGAGTTTAGTTTAGTTTGTTTACTGATTTTGTATTCGATGCATTTTTGGATTTTTTTGAGCACATTTCTCTTAATGTTTGTGTTTCAACACTTGTATGTGTTGTGGTAATTGCTGTACTTTAATATCCAGATCCAAAGGCTGACTAAAATTTTCTGAACATTTTTCCATTATTAAAGTTTGATTTGAAATATTATTCTTATGTGGAAAAGCTGTTCAGACTGTTCCATCCTCTCTGTGCTTTCACCTACAGAACTGTGACACTAAGATTAAAAACAGGAGACAAATGTTGGAAAAGTGGGAAAAAACACTATAAATGATTCAACAACTAAAGACAGTACACACAGCCATTTACATATTGTTTTGTTCTCCCTGCCATTGGTAATTTTGGGGGGGTTACACAAAAATCCAGGTTTTTTGCTACTTTTACTTTATTAAGTCTATTTATACAAATGACTGCAGGCTCACATATCCATTGTCAACACGCTTGTAAATAATGTGTATGTGTTTCAGAGAGGAAGCACGGTCAAACACACAATTCAGTGTCTGTCGTAATAGCTTGGCACAAAGCCGACTCCCAGCTACACACACACGCACTGCCAGACAGGGAGATCCCAGCATTTTGGGTGTGAGCCAGGCAGGAATACCACCAGGTCCCGTTTTCTGCATTTCCTGAGCCTGCCAAAACTACATGTAACATCTCCCTCCACGCTCTCTCTGCTCTCAGGCCTTTGTGTCTTTTTTCTGTCACCACCAGGAATTTCTTTTATGTTTTACAGTCATCTTTAGAATCTGCTTATAGCCTGCTGGATCATTAAAAGTTTCAAATAAGCAGCCCGGTCACCTTTCTCTGCACTAAATATTTAGGTCATGGTTACCTTTAATTCAGTTTAAGACAAAAAATACTGAAGGCAATAGAAATGCTTTTTTGGTCAGGGCTAACTCTCATGTTGTTCCTGAGGTCCACAGAAGTTATTTAGGAGCTACTGTAAACACAGACTGGTCCCTTTTGGTTCAGATCAGATTAAAACCTGTCCGCCTC
>NW_026115516.1:0-13667 GCF_001640805.2 Lates calcarifer | reverse complement strand
AAAAATGTGTGTAATTGGCTTTGGATCAGTGGGCTCAGAAAAACTGCTTCAGTTCCAGTCTCCTCTTGTTCCTGAGGACTTTTCTGTAATGATACTGCGTGAAGGAAATTGTCACACTTTTATCACTGAATTATGCTTTCCTCTCACCCGTCGGGCGCAGTGACTCGCTTCTTGACCAGGGAGTGTGACCAATTAGCTTCTCGTCCAGCTATTATCTGTGTTACAGCGCTGTATGCCTCACAGCCCAGTCATCCACGCTGGAGCCTGCAGCAGGCAGGAAGCTCCATTGTTCACATGATATTCACAGAGTCGTGTAAGTAGGACATGTTGAACTCTCTCTCGCACATTAGAACATCCTCGCTGTCAGTAAGATGATAAAGTGGCTGTGAATACGTCAGACTGACGCTGACAGACCTGTCATTCCCACATCCAGGTCTCCTAATGCTGGGTTCTGCAGATTAAAGAAGCATGCACGCTTTTGACTGAGATGTTGCTGCTTTAAATCCTGGATCTGAGTGCAGTACAGTTCTAGTTCTAGTTAACATATCCTACTTGTTTTTTTTCCATGGATGTGACATGTTCATCAGTGAGTTTTACAGGTGCTGGCTTTTGTTTCCTTTGAACAGAGTTAGGCTAACCGTTCCCCCTGTTTCCAGTCTTTGTGCTAAGCTAGGCTAATTGGCTCCTGCTTCATATTCAGTTGACAGATATGAGAATATTTCACGTCAAACCACTAATATCAAACTATGTTTTTACACAGTTCACTTAAAAACAGAGCCTAAAACTGCAGGATCTGTCACAATGAGTCCGTAGAGGCAACGTCAAGAAAACAAAATCAGGTAAAGTGATTATAAATGAATGTGCCCCAGTACTGTCAGGGTTTGATCCCCCACTGTGCTGCCCACACTGAACATGCTCTGCCATCAGTTTCTGTTTGGTTCTTTGATGTGCACCATGGGACACACTCTTATTCCTCTGTGACCGTTTGAAGCAAAAGAAGAGGACTGAACACTTCCTCTGTGGCAACATGGAGCTGCAGAAACAATATAGGGGGGAAAACATTATAGAGGAATACCACAGTTTAGTAGAAGAGTTAGACATGGATTACAGAGAAAGAGAAAGACAGAAAAAGATAGACAGTAGCACTGGAACAATGTGGAGGAAGTTCCCTTTCCGACTGGACTGTCAGAGCAAACATATCTCTGGGAAGAGATGCTGGCAAAGCAGAAAATCTCCAAACCACTGAAAACCTTAAAAAATATATATAAAGAAAATATTGCTTTATCTGTATTTGGCTGTGAGGGCACCAGCTTGATTAAAGAAGCAGGCACATGACTCATCAGCTCTTTAATGATGTTAAAAGCAGCATCGTCTGTTATTTATTTCTCTTACAACACCAATTAAAGCTCATGTTTCCTGTCACCCTGCTTTAATATTTCCTGGAAATCCTCAATTTGGTTTTATTTTTAACCAGGTTAGGTGGTGTTATAAATGTCAGAAATACCCATAATGTGACAATCAAAACAACGTTTGGATCAAACACACTGAGAGCTACTGTCAAGGTCTTTCTGATGTGGATGTGGGTGTTATCTTGTAACGGGGCATCAAGCAGATTTGACCTCCACCTTCCTGTTTCCTCCTCTTATCCACATTTGCTCTGAGGCTTTTCCCCTGCATTTTGCTTTATTTGGTTCTGTACCTTCCACCACTTCAGTTATTTTATTTCTAATTTATACAAAACATGGCAAGACTTTGGCTTTTTGCTCAGTTTTTACTTCTGTGTTTTGCAGCCTTGTTTCCTGCCTCTGAATGCAGCGTAATTCAAGGTAAGTTGTTTGTTTCTGGCGTAGGTGGAGCATCACATTTCTACCAACATTCATGTGCTGGTGTGAAAATGTAGTCAATTTGATTGCATGACTGTGTAAAAAAAAAAAAGAAGTTTGTTCTCTTCAGCATGCTCTCTTATGGTTAAAGGAATATCTTGGCTCTGACCTCTGCTCTCTTCTTTATTGAAAAAGTGAATTCTGTGGTCACAGTGACAGACACACATCAATAATGTACATTTATTAAAGATTATCATGAGATAAACACAGAAAATGTCAAATACTATTTATTTTTGTTGTACCAGGTGTGATCGTGTTTACTGTATTTTGTACATTTACTGTTCATATTACAGAATATAATGATGTTAGAGTGAGGTTAGATGCAGTTTTAGATGTAATGTTATGTAACCCTTTAAATGTCACAGATATAAGTTTTCTATTTACTCCAGTCTACAGGCATATTGATAGTGCTGCATGGTTTTTAACAGTTTTCTCTTTCTTTTTCCTCTTCTGTTTTTTTTTTGTTAATAAAAATGTCAGTCATCCCTCAAAGTCAAAGAGTTGCTGGAGTCTTCATGATCCCTGAGGGAGGACAGTACACTTTGAACTTCACTGCTGCCAGAGCTGCCTGTCTCTATCTCAACGTCACCATAGCGACCAAAGACCAGATGGAGCATGCAGTGCTGCGAGGCCTGGAGACGTGCAGGTCGGTGGAAAACATAGTTTGTGACTGCTGTGTAAAAAAAAATGTGTAGTACTTGCCAAGTGTATGGACTCGGAGCTCCACCTTAAAATGGGCGTCATTCCCCTTTCCAGTGATGCCCTCATCAGTTCATTAATATGTTCTCAACACTTTGTGTGTTATTTGAACAGATATGGCTGGATAGCTGAAAAGATCGCAGTCATCCCACGACTTATATCTGAGGAAAAGTGTGGAAAGGGCAACACTGGGCTGGTGCTGTGGTACGCAAGAGCAGAGTCAAAGTTTGGTGCTTACTGCTTCAGCGCCTCAGGTACTTATATATTATATCTGTGCATCACAGCTCTAACTACTGACCTCCTTACCAGCAGCAATGTTGATCATCTGCAAGAGGTACTGAAGGTTATGCTGAACATCAGTTCAATAAATAAGATGTATGTATGATTTTTCTTCACCACTTACAGATTTAGAGGAAACTACAAAAACATTCAAACCTGCCTCTCAGACCTCGACGTCTCCCACTACACCGACAGCACTGACCCAAACCTCAACACCTACGACCACTCCGGTTAAATCAACAACCGAGGCTGCACCTTCCAGAAAGCCAATCACAATAAAATCCCCCGAGCAGCAGACATCTCTCACTTCAGCTTCTACTCTTCTGGTCCAGACAACACGTTCACCTGGGATTTCTTCCACCTCCACTTCTCTGAGACCTTTCTCCACCTCAAAACCTGCTGTCATCACATCTGCCTTTTCTACTTCTCTTCATTCCTCCAGTTTTTCTGTTTCATCTTTCTCGGTGCTGCCTCAGTCTCCAAGCCCCGAAAAACTTCCTCTAGGAGGTACGGCCATGTCTTCTTCGTCTTCAGTCAGTTTGACTCACACACATTAATACACTTTTATGTTTTTCTAAATTACAATGAAAGCAGCACAGTGTAACCTTGCTGAGCCACAGCGCCCCCTGCAGCCATGTGTGGTAATTAATTCTGCTGGGCTCAGAGTCTGAGCACTTAGGAAATGTTCATGTACAGAAATACAGATATACAGAAAACAGAACCTCTCAATCTGAGGTGAATGTAAAGGTACGCTAGATTAATTGTGTTCAGATTCCATTTAAACTGGTGCAAGTAGCTAAATAATATGAAAAGGACAGAGTTTGTGGCGAACATTAATATGTTTTTCTTTATTTTCCAGCGGTACCCACGGCACTCATCATTCTTGTCGTCATTCTCCTGCTTCTGACAGCAGCAGGCGCTGTGTGGTACTACAAACTGTGAGTCATGTTTTCCAAATACTTAAAATCCTGTCTCTTAAAACACGAGTAATAGTGATTTGGAAACAGCTACTTTAGTTTGGAATATAGAAGAATAAATTGTGATGTGAAGGCTGTTTTACAAACTGATCTTAAACAACATACTAACATTTTTATTTTTTCTCTCCTTTTGGAAAAGGAATAGTTTCACCTTTTGTTCTCCGGGGCAGCAGAACGACGACACGGAGACAGAGATGTGGAAGCACACTGACAGTGAGATGGACCTACATAGTCAACATGGAGCAGAGGAAGACGATGAATATGATGAATCAGACAGGAAGTACTCTAGTGATATCACACTGTGTGTGAATCCAAACATTAAAACCCACTCTTTAGAGTAGCTTTATGATGTTTCTGTGGGGGATTTTCTAGCGTGTACTAAATGAATTACAGCCACAGTGTTACCTGTTAAATATCAGTAAATGTATTAAATTTACTGAGATTGAAAAGCTACAGTTATTCAGGTTTTCTCTTCCTGTGTTTGTATGAACATATGAATTTCCCCTAATTATCTTTAAAATATACCTGCTTAATTTTTTGTCACATGGCATGTTTTGTTTCTGTTCTTGAGAGGACAAATGTTTTGTTCCAGCTCCAGAGAATCCATGTTAGACAACAGTGTCCTGCAGTGGAAATTCTTAAGTTACATCTACACATTACCAGGCAGATCTGTACACTAATGCAATTTAATACGACAGCTCTGCCATAAAACCTAAAATTTGAAAAGCTTATAATGTTCACAGAGGTGTTAATTAAATATGTTTTAATGTTGCTGCTGTTTTTTTTAACTTAGCCTCCTCATGTATGAAAATATAATATAGTTCAGTGTGACACCACCATTTAGTAATAAACATATAATTAAATGTATACATTTATAGCAATGTCAACAAATTGGCTTTGTATATGTAGAATTTATTGCAGAGTTGTATTGAATTGTATGAGATTTTACAGGTGTACCTAATAAAGTGGCCACAGACTTGCTCGTTTTAATATATGGATTTGCTGATAGGTGATTTTTCATATCTCCCAACAGTTTTCTTCAGGGTATTTTAAATTTGTTGGATATTTACTTTATATGTGATAGTTAATGTGACCTGTGCAGTGTCTTATCTTTTTATATACAGTCTACGGTGACTTAAGTTCATTAAACCTCTCGTCCATTCACATTTATTTATTTATTCTTTATTTATTTAAACTGTCTCAGTGTGGTAAATCCTCATCATGTAGATGATGACGGATGGAGCTGGTCGCGGTGATGAAGCGGGACCTGTAGTACCATCTTCCCCTCCGTCGCCCACAGGCGCCAGTGAGGGGCTGTTAAAAACTGTTGATAATACTTAAATAAATAGAGTAAATGAATACATTTGAGACCCTTAAAATCACTATCAGGGGCAATAACGCTGCTGTAACCAACAACGGTGGTAAATTTTAAGACCAATCAGAGGCGGTTGTTAGGCGGGCCAGAATGGCCCGGCCAATCAGTGTTCTGAAAATGCTAGCTGACATATGTCGTCATTGGTCGCAACGTGTCTCCTCATTGGCCACGACCTCTTGGGAGGAGCGAAGAGAGGCGGAGAGAGGAAGTAGGAAAACAGATTTAAACCAAGTTTGAACCGTTAAACCCCGTTTGCCAGTACGGTGTAAAACGTCGTTACCGCAGAGGTCTGAATGCTAAAACAAACTCTGGAGCTGCTCTTTTCACGTTTATGAAGAGGTTCGGATGCTAAACAAACTCTGGAGTTGTTTTTTTGTCGAACAGCAGTGAGACTCGACGCTGAACACGCCTGCGGCGCGAAGGTAAGGCAGACAGTTAGCGGCTAGCGTTAGCATTAACGTTATCGGAGAGCGTTAGCATTACCGGCGAGGGTTAGCGTTAGCATTAGCATAATCAATTTTTTAAATCCAATTTTTAGCCATTTATATCGCGTGTATGTGTTTCTGTGACTAAAGCGTACCTGGCATGAGTTGTGGAGGGTGGTAACTGTTTAGTTGTCTGTCTGTTTACAACTCCGTTTGCATATCTGTACAGTTTCTTTGCAGACATTTTACTCCTTTGTAATTTTGTGCTCCAGCTTGGTCAGTTTATGGCGGATTATCATGCCGATGTGATCATTTTGTGTCTATTTGTGGTGGTATTTCGTCGTTTTGTGTCTCTAGCCGGCTGTTTTACATTTTCTTATGGCTTGTTTGTGGTTGTTTTGCATCGTATTGTGTCTTTGTAGTTTTGTGCCTACTCCGGGTCATTTAACGTCTTTTCATGGTCATTTTGTGTTTCAGTGTGGCAGTTAACCATCTCATTGTGATCATTTTGCGACTCAGTTTTTTTCGTCTTTGTTGTCATGTGTGTTTTTGTAACTTTGTGGCAGTAACATGTCCCTAGCCGCCCCTTCATAAGTTTTAAGCTGTTAGAAATTATTATTACAATTATTTTTTAAATTGCTTTTCTCTCTGAGATCAATAAAGTCATAATCTAGTAACATAATTTATTCTAGGGCTGCAGCTAAAGATTATTTTGGTAGTCGACTAGTCACATTGCATCAGCAATACAGTCATTGCATTCAGTGGAGGTGATACTGCCCACCGCACCTATTGTAGTGCGTTGCAGTAACAAGTGAACGTGGTTCCTCTTATAAAGTCTCTGGTTTTATAAGAAACCTCGACACTAAAATTCCGCGTTGACGAATGTTTATAATCAACGTCGTCGATTATGTGGACTAATCGCCTCAGCCCTAATTTATTTACCTCAAAACTCAAGGTTCTCATGTTCAGTTGTCAGTGTTGTATTCGTCTACACTGTTCAGGTTTTAGAGATGAACTATTCTTTATTAATTAGGTTATTTGTAAGTGTTGTACTTGTGTTTTCCAGGTTTACTGGTTCAGCCGCTGCAGCCTGGACAGAAACACCAGCTCTCACCTGACAAACCAAACAGGTATGTGTCCTAAAGATTTACGCAAAAAAAAAAAAAAAAAAAAGTGGTGATGAGCTGAATTATTGTTAGTAACAATCCTATTGCTAAAATCCTTGGTATTTAATGAGTTTAGTACTGAATATAATAATAACTGATTAATCATGTCTATAAAATGTCAGAAAATAGTACTAGTTATAATAGTAATAAAAAAAACCTCAAAATAGTTGTGAGTTAATTTTCTGTCTGTGGACTGAAGTATAATTAAAAGTACAAATTAACAAGTTAAAGTTTTTATTATGCAGTTCACAGTAATATACATGATTCCTCTAGTGATTAGTTGACAGACAATTAATATAGAAATTATATGCATATAAACAATCTAGTTATTTTTTTCCTGAAGATTTGTTGTTATTGACTCTTAAAGATGTGATGCTTTTTCTTGTCATATGGGACAGTCAACTGTTGATTTTCTGAAACAGCCTCTAATGTTTGTTAAATGTTGTGGTTCAGCTGTAATGTTGAATGTTTATCTGTGTTTCGGTGGTTAAACTGTTGATGAGGAATAGGTAGCAGTGTACTGATCATTTTCCTTTTTATGTTTCTCTTTGATTTTCTCCAGGTGTCACCACTTCGTCCACGACATCGTCCACGATCGCAGAGACATCGTCCACGATCGCAGAGACATGGTCCATGATCGGAGAGACATTGTTGAGGATGAGGGAGACATCGTCCACGATCAGAGACGTTGTCCATGATCGCAGAGACCTTGTCAAAGATGAGAGAGACGTTGTCCATGATCAGAGACGTTGTCCCATGCTTCGTAGAGACCTTGCGATAGAATCGGCGGAGACGGGGGTCACCGATTTGACGGCACTGCCCGCGATCATGGAGACATTGTTGATGGTCACAGAGACAGCGTCTATGATCTCAGAGACATCGTCCACGATCACAAAGACATCGTCCATGATCACAGAGACTTTGTCCATAATCTCAGAGACATTGTCCGCGATCACAGAGACGTAGTCCACGATCACAGAGAGTCTTTGTACAATGAGAAAGCTCTTTGAGACCAGGACAGAGGCCTCCAGGTAATTCACAAACAGCTTTACATCAACTGTCCAACACTACTCACAATAAGTTAGGGATATTGTGAGAGGCTCAGTGGATGTCATACATACACTTCAGAGATTTTTGGGATAGGGAGGCAATTGTATTGGGGTGATAGACACACCTCTTTTTGTGTTTTCCACGTAATGGTCTCACTGTGTACAGTGTGCCTTACATATTGGGGCACTCATGTAAATAACAATATCCCTAACTTATTGTGAATAGTGTAATAAGAAAATGAATATGGACGAAGTAATCGAATATTAGAGATAACTATAAAAGTAATCTGTAATATAAAAGCAATGCAGAAGTAATAGTAATCTAAAATAGAAATAAAACTGTCACGTTATAGTAAAGCATCAAAAATGTGAAAAATGTCATGGTATAGTAAGGTATAAAAATGTCAACTGCTATTGTTGAGGATCAGTCAAAATGGAACTGAAAAATATCTTAACTTCAGTTTTTATTGTACGTGATCACAAATTCTTAATTATGTGCATGTGCTAGACACACCAGACTACACTATACAAAATAATATCAAGTCTACAAATAAACTGTTGGAGTGAGTTGTTCATTAGTGTGTTCATTTTAATAGTTGGTCAGAGGGTGATTTTAAAATTATCTTTACAGTTTATAACGACCAGTTCTGCACTTATTGACTTAACATTTTTCACAGAAGCTGCTGCTAAGACTTTTGTAAATTTGGTTGTTATTAATTAAACAAAACAAAGACATTTTCAATATGTGTTAATAAGAAGAAGGTTGAAATGTGAAGTAATGATTCTGTGTGTGAGCGTCTGTGGTGGAAGAAATACTCAGACTTTTTACTGAAGTATAATAAACAACACAAGTTAAAATCCTGCATTCAAAGTTGACTGATAGTGTTTATTATTGTTGTGCAGTTCACAGTAACATACATGACTGCTTCATGATTAATTGATAGACACACAATTAATAATCATTTGACTTTTTCCCAAATATTTGTTGTTGTTCTTCAGGAGGTGATGACAGTCAACTGTTGATTTTCTGAAACAGCCTCTAATGTTTGTTAAATGTTGTGGTTCAGCTGTAACGATGAATGTTTATCTGTGTTTTGGTGGTTAAACTGTTGATGAGGAATAGGTAGTAGTGTACTGATCATTTTCCTTTTTATGTTTCTCTTTGATTTCCTCCAGGTGTCACCACTTTGTCCACGACATCGTCCACGATCGCAGAGACATGGTCCATGATCGGAGAGACATTGTTGAGGATGAGGGAGACATCGTCCACGATCAGAGACGTTGTCCATGATCGCAGAGACCTTGTCAAAGATGAGAGAGACGTTGTCCATGATCAGAGACATTGTCCCATGCTTCGTAGAGACCTTGCGATAGAATCGGCGGAGACGGGGGTCACCGATTTGACGGCACTGCCCGCGATCATGGAGACATTGTTGATGGTCACAGAGACAGCGTCTATGATCTCAGAGACATCGTCCACGATCACAAAGACATTGTCCATGATCACAGAGACTTTGTCCATAATCTCAGAGACATTGTCCGCGATCACAGAGACATAGTCCACGATCACAAAGAGTCTTTGTACAATGAGGAAGTTCCTTGAGACCAGGACAGAGGCCTCCAGGTAATTCACAAACAGCTTTACATCAACTGTCCAACACAGAGCACTGACACTAAACTGTTTATGTTCAGTAATTGATCTTCAGTCTGAATAGTTTGATTTGTCCCAAAAGACCTCATTCATTATTAATTTTTTTTTACATAGTTCGTGAATGTACAGGTCAAAGAAAATGAAGAATTTCAACATCTCTCTCTCGTGCTTGCTCCTTCTCCCTCTCCTTTGCTCTGTTAAGCCTGGCTCACATTAAAAGATTTTTAAAAATCTTATCAGAGAATGTGAGAGACCACACACTCGGCGACAGAGATTTCAGTTTTGCTCACAAATAGTTTGTGATGTGACGAACACAGCACACCACACACTAAAAGATTTACCACCAGTAACCAGAGTCTAGAGTCGACTCTCAGACCAATTATGTACCCAGGTTTACTCTCTAATTCTTTCTGCCTCCTCCTCTCTCTCACTCACTCTCATACTTTCTCTCTATCTCAGTCTCCCCCCTCTCTCTCTCTCTCTCTCTTTCTCAATAGTACAGTAAATCATAAATATGTGGAGAACTTATTCAGTTTGGTTTCACACTAGAAACTCTTGCTTCATTTTGGCTTCTATCAAATTTTAACTGACTTTGGAGAAAACATTTCCATCCACTGCTGTTGTGTGAACGTCAGGAGCTGGTGGAGTCACTTTTCCAGTCAGCGTGGCTTCTTCTGTCTTTGTGTAGAGAGCAAATTCAACTCTTGGACTAGTTCTGATTAGTCCAGAACCAGTTAGCCCACACTCTGGTTTCTTTGTAGATTTAGTGGCTTTACTTCACTATCTTTTGACAGTTGGAAATTCAATACCCAGAAACTCTCCGTGCTTTTATTTTGATGTGTTAACAGTCACATCTTTATATTAATGTTTGTTGTGTTTTTCTCCACAGGATTCAAACGTCAGCCATTAAATCAGAGAGAAGAGGCAGATGTGAAGACATTTCCAGAAGGTCAGTGTTAGTTTATTCTTTTCAGTCTGACTCTGTCATTATTTCAGCTGCAGTTTGACACTTTAAAACCTCTTGCCTGGAACAAATTAAAGCTGCTTTAATTAGCTGTTGTAATTAGTATTAATTGGTATTTTTCAACAATGTAGCTGCAAAAAAGTTTTAAAAATATGGAAAACTATATGTACAGAAAATATAAAACCTTAGTTTAGAATAGAATAGAAACCCTTTTAGTAAATAGTTTTAATAGTAAGTATTAAACTTTAAAATAATTTAATAAATTGAAAACCTTTAAATATTAAGTATAAAACCAACCCTGAAAAAATGTGTAAAAAATAAATGTAAAACCTTAAATAAATAGTTCTAAAAAGTAAGTATGAAATCATTTAACAATAAATTTCAAACTGTAAAGGAATAATTCTAAAACATAAGGATAAAACTCATAAAACAGGTTTGATAAATAAGGTTAAAGCCTTTTAAGTCTGCAAAGCAAACTCAGAGATTTGTCTATTAAAACATTATTTATGTTAGAAAATACTGGTTACACTGAGGCAGTAACTCACTTGTAGCCATAATAACACACTAGTTACAACAAAGTGAGTTTATTATCAGTGTAACATCATTATACCTACTTTTATATACATCAGTAATATGACTGCATAAACACACTTGTTTCTTGACTCCTTAAAGACAGGTGTCACTATACTGTGATTTTTTATTTTTTATTAATTTGATGCCTTACTACTGAAGACAGGCCATTTAATCAACAAAAACAAAAAGCTTCAGTGGCCCAAACATTTACAGAATAGGATGCTAACTGTCACTGTGGGTGCTTTAAGCACCTTCAGCGGACACGCCCCCAGTGTCTCAGAGCAGAGAGAGCTCCTTGTTTTTTAAATGATTTTGAAACCTAATTTTATATATTTGCAGATGTTTTTTAACCATTCAAATTTAGCTGGGTGGCTAATAGCACATTTTTCTGTGGTGTGACTAACTCAGAACACCATAGTATAACTGCTTTACATAGACAAAAGTGTATATATCTATATCTATGAAAGCTTTTAACATAGGTCTAAGAATTAAGTATTAAACCCATAAAAAGTTGAGTACAAAACCTTAACCAGTAAGTCTAAAAACAAGTATAAAGCCTTTAAATATATAGTGAAAACCTTTGAAAATATATATTTAAAAGTAAAACATAAGTATGAAACTTTTTGAAAACTAATCAAAAAATCCTTAACTATATCTGAGCAATGAGTGCAAAACCTTTTAAAAGGAAAAAGCCTTAAAAAAAAGTATAAAAATTAAAACATTATGTTTTTTTCTTAAAATGCATTAAAATGATTTGTATAATTTTAGTTACAAAATAGAGAAATGCAAAAGTTTAGAAAGATACACAGACAACACTTAACATATCACAGCAAAGATAATGACAGACATTTGACCACAAGGAAACATCTCTTAGAGCTGGTTAGAGTTAGGGCTAATGTAGTTATGAGCACATCTTCCAAAGAAGAACATCTTTGAGACTTTGGAAAATGTGCCCATGACTCCATTACAGATGGTAGAGGAAAAACAGTGTTTTCACGTGATCGAGATCTTTTCATCTAATTAACAGCTTTGTAACACTTGTTTTCTCTCATCCACTTCAGGTCTTCAGCTGCTGTCGTCCTCTCCTTCTGCAGAGACGAAGGAAGACGAAGGAACTATCTTAACTCGCTTTTCCACAGACTCACACCTCTACACAGTGTTGGTGGGTTAGGTTAGATTTTCATATTAGTATTTTGCAAATTCAAACTGCAATATCACTACTCAAATCCAATGTATTACTGTGTACATTGTCCTATTTATACTGGCCATATTGTGTATAGTTTTATACGTTGTTACATACGGTCTTGTATATATAATGCCCTTTTCTATTTTTGCTGGTGCAATACTGAATTCCCCCGTTGTGGGACTGTGATAAAGTATCATCTTACTCAAATAAATACTTGTGAATACTGAATATTTTGCCGGTCTGTTTAATGTCGTATGCAAGTGAATACTTTCAGCCAGAGGTTGAGGTAAGGGTTACGGTTTTTAGCAAATGATTTTGTAGTTTTTAGGTTAGTTAGGTTTATGGTTTTCTGACGCCTTACTATGACTTTTTTGACCGTTTTTGATGCCTTAAGATATGACTTTTTTGATGCCTTACTATACTGACTTTTTTCACATTTTTTGACACCTTACTATACTATGACTTTTTTCACATTTTTTTTCTTCACATTTTTTGACACCTTACTATACTATGACTTTTTTCACATTTTTTGACACCTTACTATACTATGACTTTTTTTTCACATTTTTTAATGCCTTACTATACTATGACTTTTTTGACCGTTTTTGATGCCTTACTATACTATGACTTTTTTTCACATTTTTTGACACCTTACTATACTATGACTTTTTTGACCGTTTTTGACGCCTTACAATACTGACTTTTTTGACCGTTTTTGACGCCTTACTATACTATGACTTTTTTCACATTTTTTGACACCTTACAATACTATGACTTTTTTTCACATTTTTTGACGCCTTACTATACTGACTTTTTTCACATTTTTTGACACCTTACTATACTATGACTTTTTGACCGTTTTTGATGCCTTACTATACTATGACTTTTTTCACATTTTTTGACACCTCAATACTATGACTTTTTTTCACATTTTTTTGACATGCCTTACTATACTATGACTTTTTTCACATTTTTTGACACCTTACTATACTATGACTTTTTCACATTTTTTGACACTTACTATACTATGACTTTTTGACTGTTTTTGACACCTTACTATACTATGACTTTTTTCACATTTTTGACACCTTACTATACTATGACTTTTTTGACCGTTTTGACCTTACTATACTATGACTTTTTTGACCGTTTTTGATTTACACTATGCTTTTGACTATGACTTTTTGACCGTTTTTGAGCCTTACTATATGACTTTTTTCAATTTTTGACACCTTACTATACTATGACTTTTTTTCACTTTTTGACACTTACTATACTTGACTTTTTGACCGTTTTTGATGCCTTACTATACTATGACTTTTTTTCACATTTTTTGACGCCTTACTATACTATGACTTTTTTTGACCGTTTTTGATGCCTTACTAGACTATGACTTTTTGACCGCTTTTGATGCCTTACTAGACTATGACTTTTTTCACA
>NW_026115515.1:0-12223 GCF_001640805.2 Lates calcarifer | reverse complement strand
CAGTAGTAGCAGTAGTATTAGTAGTAGTATAGACCCTATCTGTCAAAGACCTGATCAGAAAATACAGCTGCATTAATTCAAAAAGACTACTGTGACACACACACACACACAGGCTGAAATTAGTGGAGCTGGTGAACAGGCTTCTCATGTTCCCACAGTGCTCAGTGTAGTGCTGTACTCCAAAAGGTCCAAATTTTTCACCTCAAAGTCACTCAGGGGCATGTTTGGACCTGAAATTTTGACATTTTTCCACTCCAAACCTTGACCTGCTGCCTGTCACAGTCACCAAAAACAATGGCTGGGGCCCAAAACTATAGTGTCAACTTTTTCAAAGATAACTGGCCACAACACTGTCAAAACTTTGTAATTAGGGATTTGGAAATAGGGGTGTGTGATTTTTTTTTCTTGCTATAAACCAATTAGTATTTACTAATTTATTGAAATAACAATTTATTAATTTTGTTAATTTGTCAAAAATAATTTAGGAATTTATTAAAATAGCTGTGTACTTTTTTATTATTTACTATTTGTAATAATTTATTAAAATATGAGAAATGTTTGTAAATGTAATAAAATATGATTAATATTTTCCTCTACTAACACAGAGAGAAGACCTGCTCAGTAACACATAATGTAGCTATGAGCACATAACTCTATTAAACACCTTTAACAAAGATTAACTGTTCATGATACAATTATTTCTTGAATTAAAATAAATATCCTGAGAATAAAACATTGCGCCTCCTAGTGGTCAATCATCACAAGTGTCTTACTTTTGAGTTGAGTTTCTCTGTAACTAGTAAACAAATCATTTTATTAAGCAAAGTAAATATATTTTACATACTTACAGCTGCTGAATTAAATATTCATTTCATGATTGTTCCTGGAATCACTTGAGAATTTACAATGTGACCATAGTTGTTGTTGTGACAACACAGAATCACAGCCGCCCGGATTGGAGGATAACCTGTTCACGTGACCGCAGGTCAAGGTGCATCACGGAAAAATGGCGGCTGAGGACAAATGTGGTTCGGTGTTTACTCATCTGAGTCTAATTTCGGGTGAGTACAACAAACAGAGTTAAGATACAAAAGCTAGAGCACGCTGTAATGTACATGTACTGTACTGTACATGTAAAGTTTGTTTTTTAGTTAATCCCGTTAGCATCAAGTGTGCTACACTCCCGAGTCCCGACCTCTGTAGCTAACAAGCTAAGCTGGCATTTGCCAGTTGAGTTAACCCTGTTAGGTTAACATTCGTGTCAGTAACATGTAGAATGACTGGGCCGGAGTTAGAGGAACTTTTTGACCAGACTGCTCTCTGCTGTTGCTGTTTGTTGTTGTTTGTTGTTGTGAGTCAGCTGATGTTAAACCTGCTGTTTCCATCATGACCTTCCCCGACTCTCACTGTTGTGACTGTGTGTAGATGATGTGGACACAGGGACAGTCAGGTAACATGTTCACCTGTGTACCACACCTGTCAGGGTAGACACAGCATCTACTGGGGGTGTTGTGGTGTTGGTAAAATCTGCATTTTCACATCACATCAGGACGCATTATCATAAATATATTTACATATTAATATCAGTATGAAAGCAGAAAAGCAAAATATGTTAGGTGATGAAGTGACTGGGACTGCGAGTCATACCAAACAATACTGGTAAAATAAGCACTGGTAGTGAATGGATTTGACCTGCCCTGTTCTCATCTTCCCACAGTCTCTGACGGTGCTCATCAGATAATGTAGTAGCACAGACCTTTGTTGGTTTTTCAGGAGTGGTTTCACGTTGATAAATGTTGTGGGTTTTGTCTGGTCAGTCGCCACATAAATGATAATGTTTCTAAATTGTTGGTAGAGTGAAATCTTTGGAAGGTATTTTACCTTTGAAGCTCTTGTTTGTGTTGGAAAAACATTTCTTTGAACAATCCTTCATGTTACATTATCTGAAAACTTCCCCCATACGTTTGTTTTCCCCTTGGTAAAGTTTAGATGGAAGTTGATGTACAGGGTAAATGTTCTGCAGCTGCACCTGTAGATACTCCAGCTTGTTGAATGTGATTTTTTTTTTTATTGTTTACAGTTGGAAGTATCACATGACCTGATCACCTCCTCTGCAGACACTCGTTTGAAGCAACCACAGAAGTTACACAACTGCTGTCCTGCTTTTAATGATAAAGGTAAAGTTATCAGTGTTTCTAATGTTTCAGTAATACTGAAATGGTTTTTTGATTACCTTATCAGATTAAACATCACACCTGCTGCCTGAAAAACTGGATTTCTGAGATTTTAAACTAAATTATGAAGACACTTATGAAATGTTCATGTAAGAATAAAAGACTTATGGACAAATAGACATTTTCCCCACACATGAAGATTGCTCATTATATTTTATCCATCATGAGAGTGAATGACAGACACAGACATTCATAATCAGGACTGTGCTGTAGTCAGTGGACGGTGGCTGATGTGAAATAGTTCAGTTATCTTTATATAGTAACTTGCAGCAACAGTTACCCACCGACTCACTTTCTCTGTAGTTATTTTGCCTATAAAAGTTCTTTGTACCAGTGCTTTATTTCAAGCTAGTTGAGTGGTTTTATTCAGAACAAATTGAATGTAAGAATTTTTCTGTTGCTGGTTGACAAACTTCTGTAATAGGTGATTTGTGATATGGATTCTAAAAACAACCAACAGTTCAATATATCATTCAACCTTGTATGTGAACAGTAACAAAGCAAATTCCAGTTGTCTTTTTTAATCAACCAGTTTTCTAAAATTAGCCTTCAATAATGGTCTTTCTACTGTTAAGAGTCATAAAAATCATTGATTTTACATTGGTTATTCAATACTTTCCAGTGTAATTTTCCCCTTAGGCACCTGACATTACTAGATCGTGGACATTTTCCACATGGACTTTCCACTAGACCACTGCTTTGCTGAGTAGACTGATTGCTTATCTCAGTCTAGAGTATAGAACTTATCACTGTGTCACCTTGCACACAAAAAGTACTTTTCAACCCTAGCCCTCACTTAAGTCCCTGCAAATCTCTACAGACAAGAAAACACATTTTTGTCGCATTACTATGTTATGACACTTTTTGTCTGTTTTGAGGCCATGCCATACTGTGACATTTTCATTACATTTTTGACACCTTAAAATACGATGGCATTTTTTGACGATTTTTGACACCATACTATACTATGACATTTTTTGACTGTTTTCGACACCATACTATACTGATATTTTTAGACGATTTTTGACACCATATTATACTATGACATTTTTTGACCGTTTTTGACGTCATACTATACTATGACATTTTTTGACCATTTTTGATGTAATACTATACTGTGATTTTTTGATGTTTTTTGACATAATACTATACTGTGACATTTTTTGATGTTTTTTGACATCATACTATACTATGACATTTTTTGAACGTTTTTGACCAGTTTGGACACCATACTATACTATGATTTTTTAAATGTTTTTTGATGTCATACTATACAATGACATTTTTTGACCGTTTTTGACACCATACTATACTATGATTTTTTTTTGTTTTTTGACATCATACTATACTATGACATTTTTTGATCATTTTGGACACCATACTATACTATGATATTTTTTGACGATTTTTGATACCATACTATACTGTGATATTTTTTGAGGGTTTTTGACATAATACTATACTATGATATTTTTTGACAATTTTTGACATAATACTATACTATGACATTTTTGACCGTTTTTGACGTCATACTATACTATGACATTTTTTGACGATTTTTGACACCATACTATACTATGATATTTTTTTATGTTTTTTGATGTCATACTATACAATGACATTTTTTGATGTTTTTTGACATCATACTATACTATGACATTTTTTGACCATTTTGGACACCATACTATACTATGACATTTTTTGAGGGTTTTTGACACCATATTATACTATGACATTTTTTGACCGTTTTTGACGTCATACTATACTATGACATTTTTTGACCATTTTTGATGTAATACTATACTGTGATTTTTTGATGTTTTTTGACATAATACTATACTGTGACATTTTTTGATGTTTTTTGACATCATACTATACTATGACATTTTTTGACCGTTTTTGACACCATAATATACTGACATTTTTTGACCGTTTTTGACACCATAATATACTATGACATATTTTGAACGTTTTTGACACCATACTATACTGATATTTTTGATGTTTTTTGATGTCATACATTTTTTGACCATTTTTGACGTCATACTATACTATGATATTTTTTGATGTTTTTTGACATCATACTATACTATGATATTTTTTTGACCATTTTGGACGTCATACTGTACTATGACATTTTTTAAACGTTTTTGACACCATACTATACTATGATGTTTTTTGAGGGTTTTTGACGTCATACTGTACTATGACATTTTTTAAACGTTTTTGACACCATACTATACTATGATGTTTTTTGATGTCATACTATACAATGACATTTTTTGACCATTTTGGATGTCATACTATGACATTTTTTGACAATTTTTGACACCATACTATACTATGACATTTTTTGAACGTTTTTGACCAGTTTGGACACCATACTATACTATGATTTTTTTTTATGTTTTTTGATGTCATACTATACAATGACATTTTTTGATCATTTTGGACACCATACTATACTATGATATTTTTTGACGATTTTTGATACCATACTATACTGTGATATTTTTTGAGGGTTTTTGACATAATACTATACTATGATATTTTTTGACAATTTTTGACATAATACTATACTATGACAATTTTTGACCATTTTGGACAGCTTACTATACTTTGATATTTTTTGACCGTTTTTGACGTCATACTATACTATGACAGTTTTTGACACCATACTATACTATGACATTTTTCAAACGTTTTTGACACCATACTATACAATGACATTTTTTGACCATTTTGGACGTCATACTATGACATTTTTTGACGATTTTTGACACCATACTATACTATGATATTTTTTTATGTTTTTTGATGTCATACTATACAATGACATTTTTTGACCGTTTTTGACATCATACTATACTATGACATTTTTTGACAATTTTGGACACCATAATATACTATGACATTTTTTGACCGTTTTTGACATCATACTATACTATGACATTTTTTGATGTTTTTTGACATCATACTATACTATGACATTTTTTGATGTTTTTTGACATCATACTATACTATGACATTTTTTGACCATTTTGGACACCATACTATACTATGACATTTTTTGAGGGTTTTTGATGTAATACTATACTGTGACATTTTTTTATGTTTTTTGACGTAATACTATACTGTGACATTTTTTGATGTTTTTTGACATCATACTATACTATGACATTTTTTGACCATTTTGGACACCATACTATACTATGACATTTTTTGACCATTTTTGATGTAATACTATACAATGACATTTTTTGACCGTTTTTGACATCATACTATACTATGACATTTTTTGACAATTTTGGACACCATAATATACTATGACATTTTTTGACCGTTTTTGACATCATACTATACTATGACATTTTTTGATGTTTTTTGACATCATACTATACTATGACATTTTTTGACCGTTTTTGACACCATAATATACTATGACATATTTTGAACGTTTTTGACACCATACTATACTGATATTTTTTGATGTTTTTTGATGTCATACATTTTTTGACCATTTTTGACGTCATACTATACTATGATATTTTTTGATGTTTTTTGACATCATACTATACTATGATATTTTTTGACCATTTTGGACGTCATACTATACTGTGGTATTTTTTGAGGGTTTTTGACGTCATACTGTACTATGACATTTTTTTAAACGTTTTTGACACCATACTATACTATGATGTTTTTTGATGTCATACTATACAATGACATTTTTTGACCATTTTGGATGTCATACTATGACATTTTTTGACAATTTTTGACACCATACTATACTATGACATTTTTTGAACGTTTTTGACCAGTTTGGACACCATACTATACTATGATTTTTTTTTATGTTTTTTGATGTCATACTATACAATGACATTTTTTGATCATTTTGGACACCATACTATACTATGATATTTTTTGACAATTTTTGACATAATACTATACTATGACATTTTTTGACCATTTTGGACAGCTTACTATACTTTGATATTTTTTGACCGTTTTTGACGTCATACTATACTATGACAGTTTTTGACACCATACTATACTATGACATTTTTCAAACGTTTTTGACACCATACTATACAATGACATTTTTTGACCATTTTGGACGTCATACTATGACATTTTTTGACGATTTTTGACACCATACTATACTATGACATATTTTGAACGTTTTTGACACCATACTATACTGATATTTTTTGATGTTTTTTGATGTCATACATTTTTTGACCATTTTTGACGTCATACTATACTATGATATTTTTTGATGTTTTTTGACATCATACTATACTATGATATTTTTTGACCATTTTGGACGTCATACTGTACTATGACATTTTTTAAACGTTTTTGACACCATACTATACTATGATGTTTTTGAGGGTTTTTGACGTCATACTGTACTATGACATTTTTTAAACGTTTTTGACACCATACTATACTATGATGTTTTTTGATGTCATACTATACAATGACATTTTTTGACCATTTTGGATGTCATACTATGACATTTTTTGACAATTTTTGACACCATACTATACTATGACATTTTTTGAACGTTTTTGACCAGTTTGGACACCATACTATACTATGATTTTTTTTTATGTTTTTTGATGTCATACTATACAATGACATTTTTTGATCATTTTGGACACCATACTATACTATGATATTTTTTGACGATTTTTGATACCATACTATACTGTGATATTTTTTGAGGGTTTTTGACATAATACTATACTATGATATTTTTTGACAATTTTTGACATAATACTATACTATGACAATTTTTGACCATTTTGGACAGCTTACTATACTTTTGATATTTTTTGACCGTTTTTGACGTCATACTATACTATGACAGTTTTTGACACCATACTATACTATGACATTTTTCAAACGTTTTTGACACCATACTATACAATGACATTTTTTGACCATTTTGGACGTCATACTATGACATTTTTTGACGATTTTTGACACCATACTATACTATGATATTTTTTTATGTTTTTTGATGTCATACTATACAATGACATTTTTTGACCGTTTTTGACATCATACTATACTATGACATTTTTTGACAATTTTGGACACCATAATATACTATGACATTTTTTGACCGTTTTTGACATCATACTATACTATGACATTTTTTGATGTTTTTTGACATCATACTATACTATGACATTTTTGATGTTTTTTGACATCATACTATACTATGACATTTTTTGACCATTTTGGACACCATACTATACTATGACATTTTTTGAGGGTTTTTGATGTAATACTATACTGTGACATTTTTTTATGTTTTTTGACGTAATACTATACTGTGACATTTTTTGATGTTTTTTGACATCATACTATACTATGACATTTTTTGACCATTTTGGACACCATACTATACTATGACATTTTTTGACCATTTTTGATGTAATACTATACAATGACATTTTTTGACCGTTTTTGACATCATACTATACTATGACATTTTTTGACAATTTTGGACACCATAATATACTATGACATTTTTTGACCGTTTTTGACATCATACTATACTATGACATTTTTTGATGTTTTTTGACATCATACTATACTATGACATTTTTTGACCGTTTTTGACACCATAATATACTATGACATATTTTGAACGTTTTTGACACCATACTATACTGATATTTTTTGATGTTTTTTGATGTCATACATTTTTTGACCATTTTTGACGTCATACTATACTATGATATTTTTTGATGTTTTTTGACATCATACTATACTATGATATTTTTTGACCATTTTGGACGTCATACTATACTGTGGTATTTTTTGAGGGTTTTTGACGTCATACTGTACTATGACATTTTTTAAACGTTTTTGACACCATACTATACTATGATGTTTTTTGATGTCATACTATACAATGACATTTTTTGACCATTTTGGATGTCATACTATGACATTTTTTGACAATTTTTGACACCATACTATACTATGACATTTTTTGAACGTTTTTGACCAGTTTGGACACCATACTATACTATGATTTTTTTTTATGTTTTTTGATGTCATACTATACAATGACATTTTTTGATCATTTTGGACACCATACTATACTATGATATTTTTTGACAATTTTTGACATAATACTATACTATGACATTTTTTGACCATTTTGGACAGCTTACTATACTTTGATATTTTTTGACCGTTTTTGACGTCATACTATACTATGACAGTTTTTGACACCATACTATACTATGACATTTTTCAAACGTTTTTGACACCATACTATACAATGACATTTTTTGACCATTTTGGACGTCATACTATGACATTTTTTGACGATTTTTGACACCATACTATACTATGATATTTTTTTATGTTTTTTGATGTCATACTATACAATGACATTTTTTGACCGTTTTTTGACGTCATACTATACTATGACATTTTTTGACAATTTTGGACACCATAATATACTATGACATTTTTTGACCGTTTTTGACATCATACTATACTATGACATTTTTTGATGTTTTTTGACATCATACTATACTATGACATTTTTTGATGTTTTTTGACATCATACTATACTATGACATTTTTTGACCATTTTGGACACCATACTATACTATGACATTTTTTGAGGGTTTTTGATGTAATACTATACTGTGACATTTTTTTATGTTTTTTGACGTAATACTATACTGTGACATTTTTTGATGTTTTTTGACATCATACTATACTATGACATTTTTTGACCATTTTGGACACCATACTATACTATGACATTTTTTGACCATTTTTGATGTAATACTATACTGTGACATTTTTTTTATGTTTTTTGACGTAATACTATACTGTGACATTTTTTGATGTTTTTTGACATCATACTATACTGATATTTTTTGATGTTTTTTGATGTCATACATTTTTTGACCATTTTTGACGTCATACTATACTGTGACATTTTTTGACTGTTTTTGACACCATACTATACTGTGGTATTTTTTGAGGGTTTTTGACGTCATACTGTACTATGACATTTTTTAAACGTTTTTGACACCATACTATACTATGATGTTTTTTGATGTCATACTATACAATGACATTTTTTGACCATTTTGGATGTCATACTATGACATTTTTTGACGATTTTTGACACCATACTATACTATGACATTTTTTGAACGTTTTTGACCAGTTTGGACACCATACTATACTATGATTTTTTTAAATGTTTTTTGATGTCAAACTATACAATGACATTTTTTGACCGTTTTTGACACCATACTATACTATGATTTTTTTTTTGTTTTTTGACATCATACTATACTATGACATTTTTTGATCATTTTGGACACCATACTATACTATATTTTTTGACGATTTTTGATACCATACTATACTGTGATATTTTTTGAGGGTTTTTGACATAATACTATACTATGATATTGTTTGACAATTTTTGACGTAATACTATACTATGACATTTTTTGACCATTTTGGACAGCTTACTATACTTTGATATTTTTTGACCGTTTTTGACGTCATACTATACTATGACAGTTTTTGACACCATACTATACTATGACATTTTTCAAACGTTTTTGACACCATACTATACTATGATGTTTTTTGATGTCATACTATACAATGACATTTTTTGACCATTTTTGACATCATACTATGACATTTTTTGACCGTTTTTGACACCATACTATACTATGACATTTTTTTATGTTTTTTGACATCATACTATGCTATGACATTTTTTAACCGTTTTTGACACCATACTATACAATGACATTTTTTGACCATTTTGGACGTCATACTATGACATTTTTTGACCATTTTGGACACCATACTATACTATGACATTTTTTGAACGTTTTTGACACCATACTATACTATGATATTTTTTGATGTCATACTATGACATTTTTTTTACCATTTTGGACACCTAACAATGCACTGACATTTTTTTGTTTTTTACATCATATAATGTTATTTTCATCATTTTTTTTTGTTGCCATATTATATATTGTTTGTAATTAAATTCATGATTCTTTTATAGTAATTTTGCTGATGTTTGTATGAGATTTCTGATATAATTTTCATGGTATCTTCTTTAATTCCGCTTCTCCTCTCATCACTTCCTGCAGGTATTTCTTCGTCTGATGCTGTGAAGGCACATCTGCTTCTGTTTCGACATCCCTGCTCAATGTTTGCTGTATACTGAGAAATTATAGCAGTACTTCTAGTATCGATACTACTATTAGTATCACTAGTATACATTGTATTCTTAACAACAAATGTAACTCTAATTTATATTACTACTTTTCTTATTACTGATACTACTTTATGTCTCTGTGTTCTGCCTCTTAAAAGGAAGTTTTTCCTTTCCATTGTTGCTGTGTGCTTGCTTATTATGGGAATGATTGGGTCTTATACTATAAAGACTATGGCATATACCTGCTCTACATGAAAAGTGCCTTGTGATAACTTCTGTTGTGATTCAGTAATATATAAATAAAACTCAATCATGCTTTACCATACTGTGACAGTTTCATGATTTCTTCTGATGTGTTGCTATTCTGTGACATGTTTTGACAACCATAAACCTAACCCTAACCATAGGACACTCTTAGCCACAGGACATGATCAGGATTAGATTTAGGATTATAAAACATTATAAGATTAAGATCAAGGTTAGGGTTAGGGTTAGGGGCTGTGGCTAACCCTAACCTATCCTGTGAATAACCCTAACCCTAACCCTAATCCCTAACCCTAACCTATCCTGTGAATAACCCTAACCCTAACCATACCCCTAACCCTAACCCTAACCTATCCTGGGATGAACCCTAACCCTAACCCTAAATCATTTCTGTGGCTAACCCTAACCCTAACCTGTGGATAACCCTAACCCTAACCCTAACCCTAAATCATTTCTGTGGATAACCCTAACCCTAACCTGTGGATAACCCTAACCCTAACCCTAAATCATTTCTGTGGCTAACCCTAACCTATCCTGTGAATAACCCTAACCCTAATCTAAATCATTTCCTGTGGCTAACCCTAACCCTAACCTAGCCTGGGATGAACCCTAACCCTAACCCTAAATCATTTCTGTGGCTAACCCTAACCCTAACCTGTGGATAACCCTAACCCTAACCCTAACCTATCCTGGGATGAACCCTAACCCTAACCCTAAATCATTTCTGTGGCTAACCCTAACCTATCCTGTGAATAACCCTAACTCTAATCTAAGTCATTTCCTGTGGCTAACCCTAACCCTAACCCTAACCTATCCTGTGAATAACCCTAACCCTAACCCTACCCCTAATCCCTAACCCTAACCTATCCTGTGAATAACCCTAACCCTAACCATACCCCTAACCCTAACCCTAACCTATCCTGGGATGAACCCTAACCCTAACCCTAAATCATTTCTGTGGCTAACCCTAACCCTAACCTGTGGATAACCCTAACCCTAACCCTAACTCATTTCTGTGGATAACCCTAACCCTAACCTGTGGATAACCCTAACCCTAACCCTAACCCTAAATCATTTCTGTGGCTAACCCTAACCCTAACCTGTGGATAACCCTAACCCTAATCTAAGTCATGTCCTGTGGCTAACCCTAACCCTAACCTATCCTGTGAATAACCCTAACCCTAACCCTAATCCTAACGTATCCTTTGAATAACCCTAACCCCTAACCCTAATCCTAACGTATCCTTTGAATAATCCCAACCCTAACTCCCAACCCTAAACCTAACCCTAAATCATTTCTGTGGCTAACCCTAACCCTAACCTGTGGATAACCCTAACCCTAACCCTAAATCATTTCTGTGGATAACCCTAACCCTAACCTGTGGATAACCCTAACCCTAACCCTAACCTATCCTGGGATGAACCCTAACCCTAACCCTAAATCATTTCTGTGGATAACCCTAACCCTAACCTGTGG
>NW_026115514.1:0-6180 GCF_001640805.2 Lates calcarifer | reverse complement strand
AAAAATGTCATAGTATAGTAAAGGGTCAAAAACCACCAAAAATGTCATAGTATAGTAAGGAGTCAAAAACCACCCAAAAAATAAAAAAAAAAAAAAAAAATGTCATAGTATAGTAAAGGGTCAAAAACCACCCAAAAATGTCATAGTGTAGTAAAGAGTAAAAAACCATCCAAAATGTCATAGTATAGTAAGGAGTCAAAAACCACCAAACATCTCATAGTATAGTAAGGAGTCAGAAATCACCCAAAAATGTCATAGTGTAATAAAACACGAAAAATGGTCAAAAAATGTAAGGCATGAAAAATGTTCAAAAATGTCATAATGAGGAGTCAGAAACTACCCAAAAAATGTCATAGTACAATAAGGAGTCAGAAACCACCCAAAAATGTCATAGTATAGTAAAGAGCCAAAAAAAAGGTCAGAAAATGCTATAGTATAGTACGGTCTCAAAAAATGTCATAGTATAATTTGGTGTTAAAAACTTTTATAAAATAGGGAATAGGATAGTAGGGAGTCCCAAACTGTCAAAACATGTCATTGTATAGTAAGGCCTGTTGCTGTGAGCTAACAGTGCTAACCACTTTATCACCATGCCACCAAAAATTATTTTGTAATGCAGAAATGCCAAGTATTGTTTAGGTGTTACAATTGAGGCTAAAAACAGTCATCTCTGGCTAAAAGCCCTAACCCTAATCTCTCTCTCTCTGTGATCAACACGTGTTCTTGTCTCTGCAGGAGGAGAAGATGACAGCAGCTGAAGACCTGAGGTAGATGAAAGAAAACAAAAGTGTTATGAAGCTGTTAATTAGACAAAAGACCTCCACCATCTAACTGTTGGTTTCCTGTTGTTCAAGTGAAAACACTTTTTTTCATGGGCACATTTTCCAAAGACTAATATGTCTTTATTAAACACCTGTGAGAACATTCAACTGCTTATGATACAACAATTTAATTAATAATTGTTATCACAAGCAGTTAAATAATCACAAAGATGCTCAGTAGACATGTTCATCATTGGAAAATGTGCTCATAACTACATTAACCCTAACGAGTGCTAACAAGTGTTATCTTTGCTGTAATTTGTTAAAAGTGTCCTCCTAAACTTTGACTTGCATTTCTCTATTTTGAGAACTGATGTTGTACAAAGCATTTTATTGCGTTCTATTTTAAGAAATTTTTTTAGACCTATTTGTAAACATTTTGAAAATATATTTTTAAGTTTTATATTTATTTTTTAAGGTTTTATACTCATTGTTCAGACTCATTCATGCCTTACTATACTGTGGCATTTTAGATGCCTTACCATAACTGACATTTTTGCTTCTATATTACAGATTACTTTGACTATTACATCTTACTTCTGATATTGCTAATTACCTTTACATTTCGTTACAGATTACTTATATATTATTTTCATATTGCAGATTACTTCTATTGTTACACTTTTGTAATATACTGGAATACTGAACATAAACAATTTAATGCTCTGTATTGGAAAGTTGATGTAAAAGCTGTTTGTGAATTACCTGGAGGCCTCAGTCCTGGTCTCGAAGAACTTCTTGATTGTACAACGACTCTGCGCTGCTAATGTCTCTGTGACCATCAACAATGTCTCTCTGAACGCAGACGATGAAAGCATGAGAATTAAAGAGAAAAGAGTATAAGGAGGAGAGAGAGAGCTGATGTTTTAAATTTTGTGAGTTGTACATTCATGAACTATGTAAATAAACTTTAATAATGAGTGAAGTCTTTGTGACAATTCAAACTATTCAGACTTAAGACCAATTACTGAAGATAAATAATTTAATATCAGTGCTCTGGTGGTTGGACAGTTGATGTAAAGCTGTTTGTTGAATTACCTGGAGGTCTCACTCCTGGTCTCAAAGAACTTCTTCACTGTGTAAGACTCTGTGCAATTGTTGACTGCATCTCTGCGTTTGCGGACAATGTCTCTCTGATCTCAGACGATGCCATCAAATTAGGGAGCTCCGTCTCTGCAAGTCATGGACAATTCTCTGCAATCGTGGCCGATGTGTCAGCGATCAGGGATGATGTCATGGATGAAGTGGTCACACCTGGAGGAAATCAAAGAAATACAAAGGAAGAAAAATTATCAGTACACTACTGCCTATTCCTCATTACAGGAGTTTCTCAGAAAATGGGCTGTTTTCCTGTCACATATGACAAGAAAAAGCATCACATCTTTAAAAAATCAATAACAATAAATATTTAACAAAAATTAAATGATTATACTAAAACTTAGAGTTCTATATATAAACTGTCTGTCAACTAAGCACTGGAGGAATCATGTATATCACTGAACTGCATAATAAAAACTTTCACTTAAGTACATTTTTGAAAGCAGGGTTTTAACTAGTGGTATTTTTTGTTATACTTCAGTCCACAGGCAGAAAATTAACTGACAACTATTTTGAATTTAAAAAAAATTAGAACTAACTAGTACTATTTTCTGACAATTTATAGACACAATCAGATATTATTCTATTCAATACTAAACTCATTAAATACCAAATATTTTAACAATGACACTGTTAGTAACATTAATAATTCTACTCATCAACACATTTTACAGACTGGGTAAATATTAGGACACATTTGGTTTGTAAGGTGAGAGCTGGTGTTTCTATCCAGGCTGCAGCAGCTGAACAAGTAAACCTGGAAAACATAAGTACAACAGTGTATTGTAATGTTTTGCTTTCAGGACTACCGCGTGCTAGCACTAAAAGTCTGCAAATGGTTCAGAATGCTGCAGCTAGAATGCTGACCAAATCGAGGAGGTTTGACCATATTACCCCGGTTTTAGCCTCCCTTCACTGGCTCCCTATTCATGTTAGATCAGACTTTAAAGTTCTCTTGATGACTCATAAAATTCTAAATGGCTAGCCCCCTCCATACCTGTCTGATCTTCTTAACCCTTATACTCCCTAGTGATATTAGACAGGCTGACTCAGTTGAGGCCTTTAAATCCAAACTAAAAACTCATCTTTTTGCCTTAACTTTTAACTAGCACATTCTGGTTCCTATTTCAGGATACCATTTTTCCCTCGGCGGGTTGGGTCCAGTCTCAATGCATCAGTTAAGATTAATAGTTAGTAAATGTTGTCCATGATGTCCTGCCGACGAGATTATTATTAACTGTCTTAATATCACTGCATCACTTTAACTGTGTGTTCTTCCCTCAAGCACATTACTGGCCCAGGCTGTTGCTTCTCTCTCTCCTACTGTCTCTCACTGCAGGGTTCTGCCTCCAGAGCTGGAGAGTCTCCTGCTGCTCCCATGATTCCAGCTCAACCCATGATGCAACAATAATTAAAACATTTACTAGTGTTATTGATAGTGTTAGTGCTATTAATGTACCATCGTTTGTCATTATTATTCCTTTAGCTGTAATAATAATTATTACTATTATTATTATTATTACTATTATTACTACTACTATTTACACTTTGACTTAGTCTGTGTATCTGCAATGTTGTCTTTCTCCTACCCCCATTCCCCCACCCCCCTCTCTTTCTGTCTAAACCCAACCGGTCGAGGCAGATGGCCGCCCCACCTTGAGTCCGGTTCTGCTCGGAGGTTTCTGGCCTCTTAAAAGGAAGTTTTTCCTTGCCACAGTCGCCTAAGTGCTTGCTCATGGTGGGGATCTGTTTGGGTTTTTCTCTGTAAATCTTATAAGATAAAGAGTACGGTCTAGACCTGGCTCTATATGTACAGGCGTCTCGAGATAACTTCTGTTGTGAATTGGCCGCTATATAAATAAAATTTGACTTGACTTGACTTGTAGAAGAGTACAACACTGAAAACTAAACACTAGAACCTTGACCATCAGGCTTGAGTTTGTGGTGAATACATTATGTTACTAGAATATGAACTTTATTGATCTCTGAGAGAAAAAGTTTTTGAAATTGTTTTTTAATAATAGATTCCCTAGCCGTAATCTCAGCTCATACATTGTGACTACTCTTGAGGCTTAAAACTTGTGGAGGAGCAGAGTTAAAATAGTAGATTATATTTTACTATTTTACACAAAACCGAGCTCTCAAGTCACCACAAATAAATTACTTATCAATAACATACACAACAGGTGATAAATGGCTGTTAATGGACAGATTTACTACCAACAAAGCTACAAAGAGACACAATATGACAAAGGGGCAAACAAAAACTGAGTCGCAAAATGATCACAGTGAGATGCTTAACTGCCACACTGAAACACAAAATAGCCACAAAGAAACGTTAAATGACCAGGAAATATACACGTAACTACAAAGACACAATATCATGGCAATAACACCACAAATAGATGTGATATCGACATGATAATCCGCCATTAATTGACTTAAAATGACCAAGATGCAGCACAACATTAACAAAGAAACTGTAAAATATCGGCAAAATAATTATAAAGAGATGCAAACGAAGATGTAAATAAGACATACTGACTAAACAATTAGCACCTTCCCACAACTCACACCAGGGACGCTTTATTCACAGAAACATAAACACACTTTAACCCACGCAAACAAAAACGACGACAAAAGGGAAGAAACCTCCAAATACTTAGAGATTAAAAATAAGGCGAATGCTAAGGCTAATGCTAACGCTCGCCAATAATGCTAATGCTAATATCAAGATATAAAACAGCCAGGTCGAGACCCAAACTGATATAAACCACAAATAGCACAAATATGTCAACGACATGATATACCATCATAAACGAAGTTAAAATCAGGACGAACACAAATTTACAAAGAGATGCAAACTGTCGGTAAAGAGGCTGTAAACAATTGCAGCATGGATTTAAACGGACTATCAAGAGCGCATTGTCTCATCATCCGTTCACTGAGGCGCCCCTGCCATGAGTTGTGGGCAACTAAGTCACAGAAACACAAACACACTCTTACCCACGCGATATAAACTCCTGAAAATGGAATTGAAAGCTATCACTACAAGGTAATGCTAATGCTAACGCTCTTCGATAATGTTAATGCTAATGGTAGCTGCTAACTGTTTGCCTTACCTTCCTGCAGCATGTGTGTACAGCGTCCAGTCTCACTCGTATTCGACAAAAAAGCAGCTCCAGAGTTCGTTTTAGCATTCATCTCATAGTACTAGCAAACAAAAGCAACGGTACAAACTTGGCTTAACGCTGTTTTCCGACCTCGTTTCTCCGCCTCTCTGCGCTCTATCTGTGCCGATCCGTACCCGGAAGCACGATCCGTTCTGCACATGTGCCAAATCAGCGCGTGCGCAGAATTGAACCTGTTTTAGGACACTGCCATTTGTTTCGCGCATGTGTAGACATGTTTTAAATGACAATAGCCTACATTTAAACAGCAATAAAGCACAAACGCTATGATCTAATAAGCGTGATTTATTTTAAAGTAGTCAGCATGACTGAACTCCTTGAAAGATATCTGCTTAGACATATCAGAGTCATGTTAAAATGTTAATATGAGAGCACAGACTGTATATATTGCTATATTAGCATACAACTCTAATAATATACCAGACAGAGGCATAATAAATACAACACAGTGAAGATATGGTAATGAGGTTCTTCTTTATTTATTATTTATATTTTCTAAAGCTATTTTTCACATGTACAGGTCCACACAGTGTCTCTTCCACAAGCACACACAAACATATACTAAGGGAACATGTGAGTCACAAATACTCCCCAACATGGCAAAGGTGGCCAGACCTGTTTGTGTTTGAGCATCAAACCTGCTCCTCTCGATGATGAGTTTAGAGTCAGGTTGTCATTATCACACACACAGACCACACACTCGTCAGCCATGTTGGAGGCCCATTTATGCGCCTGATCAGGAGAAACAAACAAAGATAACACACAGGATCATTATTAAAAATGTACCACTGACAGATGTTAATAGAATTATTAATCACATGTGAAATCCAGCATTTAGACTGAATTATGAAGAAAAATTTCAAGTGACCTTAAATTTAATGGTCGATGAACATGACTGAAAATACTGACTTTTAAGTCCTTTACTACCTGGTTTTAATACCCGTTTCAGAATACTTAGAATACTTCGGAATACTATAGACAAATGGTGTGATATTACTGGCTCTGTCCAGGATTTCACAGCTTTATTTCTGTAACCTGCAGGAAATTAATGTGCAAAAGACAAAACAAAT
>NW_026115513.1:15000-24896 GCF_001640805.2 Lates calcarifer | reverse complement strand
CCAGCGATTCCAGAGTCATCTAAAATTCATGCATGCATCATCACCATCATGAATATTCATACAGAGATGAATATTTAAGTGCAACTCCTATGGAGAAATTAGGTTCATCTTTACACTTATCAATAATTCGCAGGCCAGGTGAGACTCATCGGCCGCTAAATAAATCATGTCTGCACACACACACACACACACACACACACACAAGAAAAGTTTAGAAGAGGAGACAGAAAAAGATTGGAAAACAACACAAAGTTACCTGTGAGTGTGTGTGTGGTGTGTGTGTGTGTGTGTGTGTGTGTGTGTGTGTTGCTTGCAGTGCCTTCTGGGTAAGGAGAGACTGAGATGTCAGCAGTTTGATTCCTAAAACCATGAACATGTTCATGAGCCTGATCTAGTCACAGACAATGTTCTGTTATTGTGCTTTTATTTTACAAAAGGCAGCAGCAGCATCATTAAAAGTTGTGTCTTGTTCATTTAAAGTTAAATCAACTTTTTTCACAGACAAGTTCATTTGCATTGGAAACATGTGGAATCATCTCACACCAGGCTGATTACAGCTAAAAATACAACTAACTTTTTACTGTCGTGTTCTGAGTGTAGGAACTGTGGTACAACAAGTGTTTTTTCCAGTCAGTATTTAATCTCTCTATCATTTTCCTGTGTGTGTGTGTGTGTGTGTGTGTGTGTGTGTACACATATGTGTGAAGGACAGAAGAGGATGACTCAGATCTCTAATCGTAACACATGCTGTTTTTCTGTCTGACTCATTTGGTTGCAGTGAAGTCATTACACACACACACACACACACACACACACCTCTATGATATGGTTATGAGGGAGGCTATGCCTTGTAATCCCATTCTCCTTGGTGAGGATGAAGACAGGGTGTGTGTGTGTGTGTGTGTGTGTGTGAGGATGGTGAGGTGGAGGGAGGAGAGAAGGGAGGGATGCTGGCGACAGACAAACTGATGGATGAATGAAATGTGGGAGGACGTTCATTTACTTCAGCTGCCTCTGTGTTTCTACACATTTAGACATTTGGATCGACAAACAGTCCTGCGTGCTCCTCTAGGACAGGGGCAGAGGTGGCTGATGGGAGATCTGCGACACCACAGAACACCCATGATGAAATGTCTGACAAGTTTGGAGTTGTTTATCAAAACATGGACATGAACACAGCGTTTCAAAAGCTAGTAAACCTGTCTGATCCGGGCTGTAGACATTGGAGACTGAGACAGCCGACCCAGTCTCTTCAGTGATTCAAACAGGTCTGGTTCCCAGATTGGAGAAACAATCAACCAATCAGAGCCTTGTAGATGGAATGAACCTTCTTCCATATCTGGCTGTGTAACCACAGCACCTCACAACATGCATGAAATACAGCAACATGTTTCCAGCAGAACAGGTTTGTAAAAACAAAACAGCAGATCTTCAGTGAAATGTTTTCAAGCTCTTCTCTACACGTTAGAAGCTGCCTGGTGGAGTTAGCTAACGGCTCGATCCAGTGGAGCAGACGAGCCATTCTCCTGATTAGAAATGAGTGTAGCACCAAAATCATTTAGTTTAAAGTAAATTAGTGTTTAGTGCTTTAATTCTCAACCTGAAGAAATGTTATTTCCACAGGGAAACTTCAGACTGAAAGTCTGTAAGTTCAGAGTGTGGATATTTGGATTCAGTTGATTTCTAAGACAGTAAGATCATCAGAGGAAGAGTCACTCCTGAAGACTGGAGCCATGAGCTGGAGTCATGCAAAGAGAACGAGTTTCTGCGTGTTCAGAAAAAGTTTCTGGTGCCAGCGACGACTTTTCATCTGCTGTGAAGTTTCTGAGTCACAGACAGACAGACAGACAGACAACTGAACAGAGACACAGACACACAGTGGAGCTCGTCTTACCTTGAAGAGGTGATGCCTCTGCTCTTCTGACATCATCAGCTGGTGACTGTCCGTTACCATGGCGTCCATGTCCATCAGCCAATCCCAGAGCTCCTGATACTCGACCTCAAACTCCTGCAGACTGAGGACAGACAGACAGAAAGATTACTGCGCTGAATGATTGTTGTAATTCAATTTTCTTTTTGCTGTCATTCATATTGTGTTTCCTTCATGTTCTACTTCCTGTTATTGTTTCTTGTATTATTGTAATATTGTTTTGTCCTGCGGCGATGGGAGACATATGCATCTTGTTACGCTGATAAAGCATGCAGCTAAAAACACAAACTGAAATGAGAGAGAGACGCCGGCAGATAAAGGCAGAAAACAGACAGGAAGCAGAAATAGTCTGTTTTCAAGCTGCTGTTAGAACTGAAACTAAAGAAACAAAAAAAACTTATTTACATCTTGTTCCTTGACTGTGTCTGGATTCTCTTGTGAGGACAGAACTTCCTTGGATGTTATTTCTGTCGGTTTTTACAGGTGAACCTAACGCACACTACGTCACATTATAATCAAATGTTTCCACAGGAAGACAGAAGTTCTTTAAAGCTAATTTCACACGCCCAAAGAGAAAACTGGAGAATTACACAGACACCTGGAAGCACATCATCCATCATCATGTAGACTGGGTCATAGAGAGGCTGCAGCCAATCCCAGCTGACACTGGCTTTTCTTCTTCTCTGGTCTCACTAAGACCCAGTGAGTAAATAGTTAGTTATGAGGACTATTGAGGTGCTAGTAAACATCTGAACTGGGGGGCTGCATCCGACAATTTCTGTGACTCGCAGTGATTGTCCAGCTGCGTGGAGATGAGAGAGAAGCCAGGGTTTAAACTTCACACGACTTTTTCTGTCACCTTTTGTGCGTTTAACTGAGTGCAGCACCATGACTGGCTGCAACTCTGCGCCTTCATCTCTCATATTTAAACACTCATCTGATCTCCCAGCTCTCGGTGACAGCCGGCCGTTCACCCCGCCTTCCACATCAACTTTTTGGAGGAGCTACAAACAACCATGTCAGGAGAGAGAACAACAAGTGGCTGATGGACAGGCGGGACACAGAGGAGACACCACACGTTGTGAGAAATGAAATTTAAAACAAACACACCAAACTGATGGAGGACACAGAGGGGGACTGGATAATTGCTTATATGATGTAATGGGTTCTCCGCCCTCCAGGCGTCGGCGAGGACAGACTGTCCAGAGGCCTGTTTTCATCCTGAGGTGTCTTGTACTATAATATTATGGGGGAAGGTATTTTTGTGCGACAGCTCCAATTCTTTCACTTCTTAACCTGGATGTGCCACACAAGCACAGCACGCAGCTCGGTTCAGCTCCTTTTCATGTTCCCAGGTACGAGGGAAAACACCTGCACTCAAAAATCATCTGTGGTCATTTTCCTGATCAGTTCAGAGCTTCCTTGACTGTTTCCTCAGTCAGTACATGGTTCACGTGGTTTGGTTTAGTTTGGATTCATAGTCTCCATTTCTCCCTCCATCTTCCTCATTTCATTCTTCCTCTTTTTCCTCCCTCCCACATTCTCTCATCATGTCCATGTTGCACTCCTCTCCTTTCCCAGATCATCTTCCCTCATCTTCCTCCCTCAGCCTCCCTCCTTTAGCTTCCCCTTTCCACTCTCACCCCCCCCCCCCCCCCCCTCCTCCTCCCTCCCTCCCTTGTCCTCTCACCTCCTCCTTCTCGACACAGGATCACATCAAATATTTATGCTGCTGGAACAGGGGCCGATTGCTCAAACACACACATTACTGTCAGCCGTTTTGTTAAGGTGTGTGTGTGTGTGTGTTTATTATTTATATATTCGGTGGTTTTCGGTCTCGGCGGGGATCGGCAACATGTTTCTCAACATTAGCGGTGAAATTGTTTGGAATTCTCCGGTCGCTGCCGACGACAGTTTGACAGCTCTGTCAGGCCCACAGCGTTTCCACACACACACACACACACACACACACACACACACACACACACACACAGAGTAACACGCTAGTTGAGGCAGGCGCGCACACAGACACACTAAGTAGAACAAAATCACACACAAAACAATGCCTCAAATATACAAAACAACACACAGCTATTGATAATCACATGTACACACACAGTTACCCAGAAAGCTACACACACACACACACACACACACACACTCTGTCTCTGTAGGAGCCATCAAAGTAGAGTAAACTATGAATGAAATTACAGAAACAAGAAAAATAAAACCTAAAACATACCCACCTCTATCTCCCTGTTTCACTCTGATTCACCCTGAAGCCAAACTCACACTTGACTATAATTCACTTTGAAGTGAGAACATGCTCACAAACATGTCTGTGCTTGTGTTAATGTAAAACCTGTAAGTCCCCAGCCCATAACCTCAACCTGACTCTACCCATGACTCTAACAAGACGTTCAACCAGCCTGTGAAGGAGTGAGGAGCAGACAAAATGTCCTCACTTTACCTAAACCGCTGTTACAAAACCAACTTTTCTCATGAAATGTTCAGACTTTTAAAAAGCTCCTTCGCTTACGACACTTTCCTTCATCAGGGAAAACGTCCACACTTTCCAAAATGACCTGTTTCCAAAACTATCCACTCTAACAACAAAATGCCGCCATGTCACAAACACAAAACACAAAATCTTCCATCATCCTTCCATCTTTTTCCTCCTCTTCCTGTCCCATCCCTTCTCTCCCCTCACACCCCCACTGTCCTCCACGGCAAGTGCTTCTCAATGAAATAAAAACTAAACAGAGAAGAAGAAGGAAGCGAAGGAAGCGAGCGCTGCTTCCTTCCCCTGAGGCGGCGTTCCTCATTATGCGGCGAGCAGAGCGGCCCTTTACTGACTCAGACAGATGAAGCAGATACAACACTCGCACAGATTGTTTTCTCTTGTCGTTTGTCGTTTTTCACTCCCCACCTCCCCTCCTCTCCCCCGTTTCCGTCTTGTTCTCACACTAATGTTAACTAAACGCTTTGTAAAACAGGATCTCTCGGGGGGTGGAAGACGAGAAAACAGACAAATCGGAGAGCAAGGAGCGACGTGGCAGCACTGCGGGGCTGCGTTCGACACCGGGACGGTTACAGAGCGTTTGAAGTGTCAGGTTCTCTTTCTGTCACACGGCGCTGACGGAGTGCGTGGGAGTGCTATAGCGAGCCATTCTGACATTTAGTCACTTGAGGAAATTCAAATTATGGGAATCTATTATTCATTTCTAACTCGTCATAATTCCAGTCAACAAAGGAGATAATGTGCAAATCTAACTACTGGAAAGAAATATTGATATCTGCGATAGTTATGTAGACATATACGGCCTATGAGGGCGGAGAGCTGAATGTTACGTGTTTGTGGCCAGATACCACATCCAGAGTTTAGTATCAGCTCTCCTGATGCCTTTGAGCAAATAGTCTCAGTGGGGAGCAGACAAAAACTAGCTCAGTTAAAGTTCAAGATCCCCTCTAGGCATGTTTTAAAACATAAAAATATTCTACTTGGAATAACAGTGTGTGTCTGATATGGGTTTTCCCCACAAAAAACTGTTGAATTACCAAAGTATAAAACATCTATGATGTGTAAATATTGTTCATTTTAAACAATCAACTGCTGCACACAAGATGCCAGCTTCTTGGTGTATGTGCACGATTAAGGTACTGCACTGTCTCAGGTTTCTTCAGCTGTGCCACCACATAAGACGTGGTGAGCTGGTTTGGCCAAAAGGAGCACATCCTGTTGCACCAGTAACTGTGTCCGGGACGTCTCTGGGCTGTAACTGCTGGACAGTGGGTCTGTAGCCCCCAGCCAATAACAGCACACAGGGTGTGAGGGCGGGACTCTCCAAAAACGTAGAGACCAGTTTACATCGCTGTCTCTGTGTCTGTGTAATGGACGTTTAAAGAGCTGCAGGTCAAATCCTGCACAGTATACCTTTAAACAATTACGTTACAAGCTCGTTAGCTTAGCTCAGTTACTAAGGAGACAAAACCCAATCACAGATTTTTAAAATGAGCAGATTCTGCAGTGTCTTTCCAGACAAACTTAAACGTTTGTTTGCCATCATCTTCCACTTTCTACTTCTCTCTCTCACTTCATCACTTCCCAAGTTTCCCCTCTCACTCCATGTCTGTTGCCCTGGCTGCTGAAACAGCGATAGCAGCTGTAACCACTGTTTCTAATTCATCATCCTACATACTGCAGAGAGAGGAGGAGGAAGAGGAGGAGGAGGAAGAGGAGAGAGGAAGAAATGTCAGGCAGCGAGAGAGAGTGACAGGGAGGGGGAGGAAAGGAAGGAGGAAGAAGGAAATGGGAGGGAAAGGTGAACAGAAGGAAAAGAAAAGGAGACAGGAAGGCATGATGGTGAGAAGAAGATGGAAAGTAGCTGCAGGTAGATAAAGAAAAGAAAATGCGGGATGAGGAGAGAGAAAGAGAGACAGAAGGGAAGGTAAAAGGAAAAAGGAAAGAAAGGGAATAAGGAGGCTGAGGAGGGAGAAGATGAAAACAAAGTAGAGGAAAAGGAAAGAGGATGGGTGCGATTTAGAGGAAGAAGAGAGAGAGTGAAGGAGAGATGGAGTGAGAGGGGGAGGACAGGAAAGGGGGATGAAGTGATAGAGTGAAAGGTTGAATGAGTCATATTGGCAGCCGTCACCTTTCAGTCAGAGACTCTGTTGGATTTATGAGGTGATTCACTGACACTTGTCTAATGGACTCATCCTGCAGAGACATTAAAACCCAAACTGTCAGTGAACAGCAGCACAGCACCCCCTGCTGACATTCACTCATTCATCCACTCACTCACTCACTCACTCACTCACTCATTTATTATGAGAAACTCCTAGAAACAGAGAGAAAAAAAGCTGTAACTGAGCAGCAGCACGGTTCACCTGCTGACACCACACATCCCTCATCCATCCACCCATTAATCAAAGAATGGGAGAAGGAATGAACGAGTGAATAAACGAATAATGAATGACTGAATTCACTAATCAACTGATGTGCAAGAGAATGAGATTTTTGTGAAGTGAGTGAATTGCTTATTGAATGGATGAATGAGTGACTGTGTGAGTGAATGAAATGAGCAAATGAATAGTGAATGAATGGGAAAATAAAGGAATGCATGAATTAGTGAATAATGTGACTTAATTTTAAATGAGTGAGTGATTGAATGAATGGGTGGACAAAGTAATTATTACACAAATCATCATATCACAAATCAATTAATAAGTAAGTTAATAAAGAATGAATGAATGATTTAATGGATGAAAGGATTAGGAAAAGAGTTAATTAAAGGATCAATAAATGAATAAACTGATTGAATAATTACTTGTTCATGCATTCATTTATTCATACACTGGTCTTTTCTGGCTATTTTTTAACATATGTCTAAGGGTGGTAATATCATTTCTAAAATATATATAATACCTTGAAACTACAAAAAACATGTTAATCATATTTTTAAAAGAATAGAACAAAGATTTAAAAATAATAGTTAAAACTACTTTCTTTCATATTTAACTGAACTGCTGATAAAATAAAACAATAATTCAAGAAATAGGTCATTTTTTGGACTTTTTAGCTACTTCAAAAAAAAAACAACAACAAAAAAACTCTACCTTTGTTTCTTTTGTCATAAATTGTGAATTGTGATATGTTTGTGTGAGATCAGTGAATAATTCAGTCTGACCTTCATTTTCTTTACAACTGAACCAAAACCAGAATTCTCAGCTGAGCTCAACTCACAGCAGCTAAAGAAAAACATGTAACATCCAATTAATACGAAACTCATCACACACACCACTGCACTGGACACACACACACACACACACAGACACACAAATATGAGATGTGAAAAGCAGCAGCTAATATATGAATAACCAATTAGTATCTAACACATCTGATGTAAATTACTGAGACATTACACTGCAGCCACAGAGGACTGGAAAACACAAACAGAAACAAAATGAGTCTTTCATTTACATTTGTGTGTCTGTGTGTGTTTTCTGTCTGTGGATGTAAACAAGTCCACAGTTACCAAAACTGAGCGCTGACACCAAATCTGCAATTTATGCTCAATTTTATACAAATCTGTGTGTGTGTGTGTGTGAGAGAGAGAGAGTGTGTGTGTACTTGCACTGAGGACACACACCACATCCTTCTTGTAAGGCACTGTGACAACACAACAATACTACAGACTCACAGTGAAGCAATTTAAGCTTCCTTTGTCATTTGCATACACACAACTTTGTGTATGTTTTTATTGTGTATGCGTGCATGCATGTGTGTGTGTGTGTGTGTGTGTGTGCCCTGCGTGTGAGTGATAACCGCGGAGGGAGGCTCCTCAAAGCCGAGGATGAAACAGCAACAGGCAGCGTGACCAAAGATGCCGCTCGCCGAGCCGAGCCTGGCCGCACCAGATTACTGCTGTTAACACTGTGTGTGTGTGTGTGTGTGTGAGTGTGTGTGGTTACATTTGACTCTGTGTGTGTGTGTGTGTGTGTGTGCATCACATGTTACTGCTGTGTTTTGGTCCTGGTCGGTGTGTGTTTCTCATCACAACAGAGAATAATCATCTGGTGCTGTGTCTCCTCTGTTGTATTTTATTCTATTATTTATTGATGGTTCTGTGCAGAGAACATCGGACGACTTCTCACTGAGGGAACCTGCTGCCGCCGCCTTGTGAGGGTTCGATAAAGACTCCTCCTCTGGAGTTCAGCAGCTGGGAATTAAACACCTTGCTCAAAGGCACCTCAGTGGTGGAAATGAAGGAGGAGGCGTCTGCGAGTCTGGAGATCGAACCAGCAACCTTCCACCAGGCTGTCATTGAACATTGGAACGAATAAATAAAAATGTATTTGTTTGCCTTTTAGGCTCTGTAAACAAAAACTGAACACAGCAGCTTTTTCAAGTTTTTTTTCAAAGCAGCTGATTGTCCACTCTATAGCAGGAGAAGGAGCACAACGTGATGACTAGTGATAATGCACAATGACTGGCTCTTCCAACATTACAAGACCTGTTCGTCATTCCTGATGTTGTCAGCGCAGAGTTCATGTAGTCTGATCTGAACAAGTGAAGCTTCATCATCGAGCAGTTTTTTAGAGTTAGAATGAACCAGTGCCATGTTGGATGTAGTGTGTGTTTTTCTGCTCTGTTCATGTGTGTCAGCAGGTTTACTTATCCTGTCGTTTCCTGTCCAGTGTTTACCTGTTGCTCCTGGCCAGCTGACTGTAGTGCCTCCTGTTGGTGGAGGTGGGGTAGCGCAGGCTGCTCAGTTTGATGGCCATCTGCTCCAGGGCTGCTCGCTGGGCTTCACACTGACTGGAGATCAGCTCAGACTGGAAGACAGAGCAAGGAACATTGGAATCAGTTCCACAACATACAGAGTATATTCATGATGTCAAACTGTGGTGAGCTGTCGTTTCACTCATGATGTCTGGCTCGGCCTAACATAACCCCGCCCTTTGGACTTCCCTTTGGTTTCCAGTACAGGTCGGGCTACGACAGACTCCAAGAATGGTGTAATGAACAGTGCAGCCTGCAGGGGGCGATAGCAGCCTCTGAAGTTTCTTTACTGCTATTTTAACATTTTTGAGGAAGTTACTTAAAAAGATCAGCAGAATCTACGTATCACAACACAAAACCTCTGAAAGTGAACAGAGGGTGTGTGTGTGTGTGTGTGTGTGTCTGAGTGGGATCATCTTCCTCTGAGTGTGATTAGCTGTGTATTGCAGATGAATGAGATTCGGCCGTGCCATTTTGACGGACGTGCCCTTTAAAGCCCCATGAGCAGCCGACAAGCCACTAGAAACACACTCCACACTTATCCTGCACTCTCATCTCAGCCGACACACACACACACACTTATATATCCGTATGTACATGTATATGCATATAAATGTATATACACACACATCTCACTAACACGAAATACCCATAAAACCACACACACACACATTTAGCATGAAT
>NW_026115513.1:0-10000 GCF_001640805.2 Lates calcarifer | reverse complement strand
TTTCTCATTGAGAACAGCTGTAGAGCTGAGAGCGCTCCGTGCACACACACTACAACACATGCTGTGTTTCTGTGTGCGACCGACACACTGAGAGTGGACACCAGATGCAGATACAGTCACTGTATGTTTGTCTTTAAAGGTGAGACTGTCACTCACAGTGAGAGCAGAAACACAAAGACAAGAAACCAAGTCGTCTGATTACAGAGACGTTTAAATCATGTATGACCCTGAACAACTGAAGGCACGCTGGCTGTGGTTTTTTGGTTTCAGTTGTAAATAAATAAAGAGATGATTTAGTTCCCTGAAGGTGCAGATTTGGCCTCATTAGAACCTGCTCAGCCCTCAAACCTTCATTCATCTCACCCCCTTTTTTCCTAAAACTCCCAGAATCCCCCTGTGACTCCCTCCTCTGTCTGTCTGTCTGTCTGCCTGTCTGTCTGCGACGCCACCTCGACCTCGTCTCTCACTCTTCCTCATTAAGATCAGATCTTTTATGTTGGTTAATTATTTCCTAATTAGTTTGCGTGTTAATTAGAATAGTGGCTAATGTTAATTAGCTGTATTAATGGGGGCTGCTGTAACACCTGCCCCCAGCACCGGGCTCCACCGCCCGTCACATATCTTCATCTCAAACCAGCTTCCTACAGCACAGCTGACACGAGAAGAAAAGCTGCTGTTTTCATCCTGATGACAGAACATTGTTGACTCATGACTCCAATAAATCAGATTTTATATTAGTGAGTGTCTGATGGGAAACAGTCGTATTAACCTAAAAACATGAAGTTCAGGTCACTTCTCTCCGTCCTATGAATATTTAACTTATTTCTTCCTCTTAAATTTTTTTCAAATCTTCAAAAACTAAACTTTTAAACTGTTGTAGAGATGATGTCTGGATCTTGAGTAAACAGAGAAACAAGCAGAGCAAACGTTAGCAGCAGCAGAGACTCTGATTGTTAACGTCACACTGCTTTATTCAGTACAAACCAAACCTATACTGAATAACTAAATCAGAGAAGTATTACTATAGTACTACTATTACTGAGGTACTTAATGAGAGAAAGTACATTTTAGGGCCTGTGTGTGTGATTGACAGGTCTCTCAAAGACCTGTTCCACCAGCACTGGGTGCTAGTTCTGGTTTGGAGTGGATTCAACCTGTTTGCTTTTCCACGAGCTACAGAGCCACATCATCACTGTATACAACACCACACTTTGCTCAAGGGCACCTCAGCAGTCACTGCTCCTCCTTCCTCCTCAAAATCTGACAGATACACAACACTGACATTTTATTAAAAGGAGGCAGCATCAGTTTAGCATCTGAAACACACCATCACTGACACACACACACACACACACACAGGTCCCTGACACATCTCTGTGCTAAATTAGCTGATCTCCCAGCATGCTCTAGTGATGCAGACCTAAAACACTATTAAGAAAAAACGTCAACCAGCTCAAAGAGAGAACGGAGAGAAAATGATGATCACCTGAAAAATCAATAACGTTTCTCCAGTCCCTGCTAACACACACACACACACACACACACACAGATAGACAGAGAACAATGCAGTTTATTGGTTAAAGACACAGCAGCATGCAGGTGGAAGTGTCTCTGATTGGCTCGGAGATGCTGAATGACAGACAAGGTCAGACTGACTTTACTGTGCTCTGCTGTGTTTCTATTTCTCTTTTCTATTTTAACACCACACTCACTGAATCAAAGCTTTAATTACAGAAAATAAAGTGGTAAAGTGCTAATGTTAGGTGGAGGATGGAGGGATGAGAGCAAAGGAAAGAAAAAGAGAGGAAGAAAGAGGGGAGCAGGGATGGAGAGAGAGAGGGATAGAAAACATCTGAGGTCTCCAGCAGTGAGTTTAGTCATTTATTTAGTGTTTATCTTCTTCTCTGTTAATTCATCTGAGTATCATCTAAACACTTCAGAGAAGGTGGAACATGTTGGATGATACTCCTTTAAAACACACACACACACACACACACACACACACCAGCTTCAGTGTTTCATTAACACTGTTCCAGTGATAAATAACTCGAACTCTTCCAGACTTCCAGGTAAAATTCAATTTCTCTGCATCTCTTTACTTCCTGACCCTGCTGCCTCTGTGTGTGTGTGTGTGTGTGTGTGTGTGTGTGTGTGTGTGTGTGTGTTTTCCTGCATTTATGTGTGTAAGAAGAGTCTACATTGTGTTTTTGCATGCTTGCTTGTTTATTTGGATATGTGTTTGTCTTTTACTGACTTTTTTGGAAAGCAAGAGGATTTTCAACAAGTTTTTGTTTGTTTGTTTTTAGAAATTGAAGAAAATTTGAAAACTGAAAGACATTTTTGGAAAGTGAAGACGGCTGTGGAAAAGGGCCATTTTAAGAAAGTTTAAATTTTAAGAAAGATAAGACATTTTAAAAACTGAGGACATTTTTACAGGAAATGTGACGACACTTTTTGGAAAATGGGGACATGTTTTGGAAAGTGAAGATATTTTCAAAAAGGTGTTTAAAGATGAAAAGTTTGCTAAAGGGTTAAAAAGGTGACAGTTATGAGTTAGGTGATGTTTTATGTTAATCTGTGTCGTCATAAGCATTAGCACAAGTGTTAAGAAGAAGAATAAAAAATAGAAAGAAATTACAATTTAGTGTCAGCAGAATCCACACAGCTAAACATGCTGTCTTTCTGTTGTTTTCTCCTCCATCCATCCCTCCGTCATCCCCGTCCATCCCTCCATCAGGTAGAGTGACCTTGTATTTCATTTACTGATAATTACATGGATTTATTCCACTGAGAGGCTTTAATTAGAATGCTAGAAATATTGATTGCCTCTATCATCTCCCTCTCTCCTCTCCTCCATTCATCCCTCCTCCCTCTCTTTCTCCCCTGACTCCATAGCTCCATCCATCTATCCCTCTATCAGCCCCCAAACTGTTAGGGAATCAGACAGAAACAGAGACAAAGCAAAGGGAAAGAGGAGAGAGAAGGTGATGAGGAACAAAGAAAGAGAGAAATGTTGGGTGACGTAAATATTCTGCCCTCTGACTGTTAGCATGCAACAAGGAACAGACTGTGTAAAAAGTCAGAAATAAAATATGTGCAACCAAAAAGTTTGAACTGAGTGATGATAGACATCACGGCTACTGCTAAAGCTAGCTGCTAAGGGTGTAGATGCTCTGCACTACATTTATAGTCGGGTTCAGCAGCTGTTTTTATTAGATCCACTGTCCAGTACCTGCTCAGCAGAACAGCCACTGCTAGAGACTAGATGGTGAACACTGTGGAACACCTAGCAGCTAAAGTAAATTTCCCCACTATTCCCACCACAGCCCATGTCATACTAAGTGAATATAGAGCTGGGGAACGTAGGACCCTTTGTCACGTTCCCATTATGTGCCATATACATCCAGGGAACTAATGACCCCGAAGCCACCACCAGTGTGAATACTGGGCTCATGCAGGAGGACACGGGGAAGTATTCTGATGCTCTGCTGAATGTGTTTGCAAACACCTTCATCATATCAACTTTATAAGATGATAATATGGTCAAAGAAATCAATAATGGAGCTTTAAAAAGAGAGCCAGGAGTGTAAAATGTTTATTATCACTTCAGTTGCATATTTCACTGAGGATTTTTTAGCAGCTCGGTTGCTAGTGTTAATACGTAGTTGGCCAATTATCCTGATATCAGACTTCGAAGATTGGAGATCACAAAGAACACACACTGATCATTAATTAGTGACTTAGTGACTTGATAATTAATTACATCTGTAAATCATCATCATCACAAATGCATTGTGGGGATGGAAATAATCAGTTCTTGTGCATGGGGCAGAGAGGAAAAAAAGAAAACAGTGAGAGGGAGAATTAAATGAATGTTCAGCCGAGCTAACAGGCCTGCTGACTTTATTTTCTGCTGGCCGAAGCAGAAAGACGCCGCTCCGTTTTCTTTTCTTTTTTTTTTTTTTTGATGTTTGATTAATTATTTTGGTGCCAATCCATTTCTGCTTCCCTCCATATTTAATTAAAATATCATTTTAAAACATAATTAAGTTTTTAATCCGACTGCGAGTGAGTCTCCAGCAAAGCAAAGAAGACTCTCTCTCTTCTTCTTCCTCTCTCTCTCCCTCTCTCTCTCACTCTATCGTCAAATTGGAAGCTGCCTGCAGGCTTCACACACACACACACACACACACACACACACACGTACAGGCGAGGTAAGCAGTGTACCTTCAAGTAGCTAGTAAGGTAGAAATGTTATGAATTCTCTGTTCAGTTTGAGCATATCCTGTGTGACCTGGGCTGTGCTCATTGTGTGTGTGTGTGTGTGTGTGTGTGTCTGTGTATAAACACCCAGCATGCGGCCGGCGGCTGCTGATGGCCGAGCTAATTATGCATGAAATCAAATATGATTTAAAAAACAACATCACAAGAAACCCTTTCTCTGCTATAATACACACACACACACACTCAGCAGGAGAGACAGGCAGATGATACTGATGATTGAATGTGTGTTTTTGTTTGGATCTACGAGTGTGTGTCTACGTGTCTCGGCCTAAGTGTGTGTAGAAGAAAGAAGGGGAAGCGTAACAACTAAAGATGAGCTGCATGGATTCATATTTGCTCCTGTTTTAATAGAAACAGTGGAAGAGCTGCTTCACATGAAAACACATGAACACAAACTGAAACAGCAAAGTGTGATATTGCTGCACTGCTGCAGAGTCTCTGCTGGTTTAAAACAGGTGGGCTGCTCAGTGATTGGCTACTGTGATCGTCACTCACTCATAGACAAGCTCATGGACAAGGTTTTACACTTAAAGGTGCTGTACGTAACGCTACATAGCCACTGTTAGCATTAACAGCTGTTTATTTACCAAGAGCGTGGTGCTACTTCACACACTCATGCTGGACTGAGGGCAGACTGGACGCTACAGTGACTCACTATCACAAAGTGGTATTATTAGACGGAATGGGCTGGGGCTAGCTGGTTAGCATGCTAACTTCAGCAGAAGGAAAGAAACAGAAGCAAAACACTGGCGTTGCTTTCCATCAGTGGTGACAGCTCTTGGTGAGTAAAGGAATAAAGTTTAATGCTGAACTGGCAACGTTTCTTCTAGACTGAAACAGCTGTTAATGCTAATGTTGGCTATGTAGCAATAGCAAAACCTTACATATAACACATCTAATTGTTATCTTTCATATCACCTCCTGATACATAGTTTTACTGGAAGAGTTTATTCTTACTTTACTTTGGATTTCGAGTTTGTTTATTTGATTTCACCTGAGTTGTCTTTTTATTTTTATCTTTTTTGTTTTACTGGAATTTGTTTTCCCTATTCAGTCTGGTCCAATTGATGCATATAGTTTACTTTTAAGTTTTTCTGTTTTTCTTTCATTTGTCATTTTTTTCTTTTCATTTTAAATTTGTTGTCTTTTGCACAGCACTTTGTAACTTAGTTTTATCCACAAAGATTACAAAAATATAAGTTTTGTGCTTCTTATTTCATATTTTCACTGTACAGTACATCACTGCAGCCAGGTGAGGAGTTAAACCACTGCAGGTCATTATAAAAATATAATCTTGGAAAACACACCCACACAAAAAAGCTAAAGTGTTGCAGTTGTATTAAAGGTGACACTTCTGATTGGTAGGGAAAAAAATAAAACACACTCCCTCACGCCTGACTGAGTTCAGACCATTAAAAATGCAGCAGGCTCCTCCAAAATCAAATTACCTTGAGCCGATTCAAAGGCTTCTCATATCCATCACGGTAGACTGTGTGGTCTCCAAAACAAGCAAATTAGATGTGGCATTTATTTACGTGGCGGGTGGCGGAGGGGAATTAAGATTTTGGGGGGTAAATTACAGGTAATTAAGGTCCATTCTGCGTAATTCTCGGCTATTAGATGTAATTTGACTGCGAGCATCTGGAACTGAAAGTAATGTGTGACGTGATGAAGAGAGAATGACTACATGGTCCTCCTCTTTATTTATTCTACTTCTCTCTTCAAATTCACCTCCTTTTGCTCTCTTTACTGTCCCCACCTCCACCTCCACCTCCTCTTCCCCTTCTTATGCCTCCCGTCCTGCCCGGGCTTTCTGCTCTGTTCAAGGACACCATTCCAGTTATTTTCAATATCAAAGATGGAACATAAATCAAAACGCGTGACACAGCGGCTACAATCCTCAACCTCCACTGACTGATTCAGAGAGAGAGGCAAAGAGGAAAAAGAGAGGAAGAACAGGGGAGAGGGAGGTAAAGATGAAGGAAAGTAGAGAGAGAGGGGAAAGGTAGAAGGGTAGAAAGGAGAAGGAGGATGGAGAGAAGGACACTGCAAAACTTTTACTACTATGAATTATGTCTTGGTAATTATCTAAAAATGTTTTTAAAACTTTTGTTGCAGTCAAATTATTTTGACCAGATTTCAGGAGCTTTCAAAAAAGAGCAAATGAATGAATGAATGAAAACCACTGAGGGAGATGGCTGAGCTAGACTCAAGAAAAATGAAAAATCCCTGAAACATTTGCTTTGGAAACAGAGTGAAATGATGTGATTGGCAGATTGTTTGCACTTCTGTTTGACAGTGCATGGATGGAGAGAAGGAGTGAGGTACAGAAAAAGGGCTGACTGAAAGAGAGAGAAGAGGGAGGGAGGAGAACAAAGCAGAGATGGAAAAGACAAGAAACAAACAATCAAAAAGAAAAATAAAAGTAGGAGAGAATGAAAGACAAAAAAGAAAGAAAACACTGAGCCACAGTCTTTCTGACAGAGAAGTGTTTTACAGCTGTTCACATCTGCCACAACAGGCCACCATCGCCCCCGAGGGTCTTCTTCACTGGATTATCATGGTTACCACAGCAACAACACCACACACAAGCTCAGGGGGGAATTTTTAAAAATCTTAACCGTAAATTAGCAGGGGAGACGGTCACCTCGCTGCTCAGCTGGGAGCAGAGTCTGATCTTTTTACAGCCTCGTTAGTCGGGATGGAAATCCAGATCAACCAGTCAGATCGCTGGGCTGGAGTTAGCAGCTGCTGTAACGACGCCTGAGAGGGCGGTCGTCACGGAGACGACCACTGTAACACGACGGTGTCCTCGTGGTCCCGATAAAGACCATCCTCAGGAGTGGGATGAATTTTATTGGACAACTCCAGACACATTTGGGCAATACTGTAAAAATGAAAACATCACGTCTCCAAAAAAAAGATCAGAAGATCAACTCTCTGCTTGTTGACTCCATAATTGTCAAAGAGGCAGAAAGTTCTTGCAGCGATGTTTGAAACTTCAGCTTTGATCTGCTGTGAGGAGACAGGTAAACCAACCACCAATTGGTACAAGGCTGCAACTAATGACTTTCATTATCGATCTGTCTGATGATCTTTTTTTTTTATTCATAACCTCGAAGTTGTTGGACCAAGGCAAGAAAGTGTTTCTAGCTGCTGCACAAGTGGACGACGTCTGCCTCCACAGAATCATATAAACGAGGATAACGACGCACTGTTTCAGACACGTGCACTTCAAATTAATAAAAATTTTCAGAGGCAGCCCCCCCCCTGATTGTATAGTCAGACAGGCAGCTTCAGATGCTGTTAGACACTCCGACAAACACTTCATCTGAGGAACGCCGACAGCTTAAATACACATACTGAGGGACTGACAGCCACAGTCAAAGTCATTCAACATACTCAGTCGATAAAGTTGATTCTGGTTCTGAGAAGTGAGAATATGACGAGCTGAGCACAGAGCGGAGGGTGATGGCTGTACCTGGATGGACTGAGTGTCTCTGTCAGATGGCAGCAGAGTCGACCAAGGGCACTATTTGATATTTAATATTTAATACGCTTACCTAATCATGCTCAGACCTGGTGTGTGTGTGTGTGAAAAGAGAGAGAGAGAGAGAGAGAGAGAGAGAGAGTGGGTGTCTCTCTGTCAGTCTGTGTTTTTGGTTTGTCTGCTGGTCATTTAATGATTTTTACATACAAGTGATTTATCATAATATTACCAAGACAATCTTCTATTATTCTTTGCCTTCATCTCTCGCTCCTTCACTCACACTCTCACTCTCTTTTTCCTTTTCTCTCTCTCTCACACACCACACACACACACACACACTCACTTTCTCTTTCAGTCTCTCTCTCTCTGCAGTAGCATCATCTAACTCCTCGGTCAAAGCGGAATAATTGTCAATGAATATTTAACAAGGTTTCAGATGGAGGGATAGACATCATCCTCTCTCTCTCTCTCTCTCGCTCCCCCCCTCTCTCTTTCACACACACACACACACACACTCTACACACTTACACACACACAGTCTGGGTTCTCTGTGATCCAGGCAGAGGTTAGCGATACGGCGTGGTCAGTGGTGCGTACAGCAGCCAGTGGATTAGTGGAGGGGAGATGATGAAGTGCAGAATAAATACTAAATAAACACCCTCTGCTTTGGCTCCACATACAGTAACACTGCTCCGCCGCCGCTCCGGCGGCCGTCTCTCAGCGGCCATTTTGCGTCCTTCTCGACCCCCACATCACCAGCTGCACTCGTCTTACTGCAGGAGGTCATGAAATTGTAATTAACCACCAGCGGCATTTGTAATTTCTAGTCCGGTGTGGATCTTCCTGGAGTGTGGAAAGTTGTAAAATATTCAGAGTGGTCTGGTGGAGAGAGTCTGAGTGTGTTGGAGAGGCTGCAGCATCAGGAGGTGGTAAGAGACCAAACACAGAGCTATAACTACAGATAATGTGTCAGTGTTTACGTATGACTAAGCTACTTTGTTAGCATCTGCAGCTGAACTGTCAGACAACAGCCTGAACTTACTCTTCAGAAGACTCATTTCCAATGATGCATAAAACATTGGATGAATCCATCAGAACTCACCTCACTCCCACTGTAGCTAAAGCCAAATTTGAAATTACAAATACTGAACAGTTGCTCATTTTCAATGCTAAAGGGCTGATAAAACCACTCTAGCTTTAAGGAGGGGGTGGAAATAAACATCAGCCAGGAGTTTCTATCACAACCCCAGAGTGTAATAGTGTAGTACATACACAGTGTGAATAACTTCAGATTAGATCCTTAGATCCATGACTACATTTTTAATTCTTTTTGAGATGACAGCTTCTTGCTTCTGTAAATGATAAAATTCGGAAGGTAAGAACTTCATCAGGACTTTTCATTGTGTTTTCTAATTTGTGGTTTTGCTACTTTTGTACCTGAATATTTACTCCATCATTGGATTTTTTTTAATTTCATTATTTAGGATAAAACAGATGGAGTAATAAAAACACTTTTTTTCTTTTCAGAAAAATAAAAACTAAACATCCAGAATCTGATATCCAGGATTTCATATCACAGTATCGGCCTCACATATCTGTCAAATTTTAATAGATACAGGGCTTCATTCCCAAACACCTCCCTGGATGCCCCCACCCCACCCCTCACCCTTCTCCCCTCTCTCCCCCCCCCCTCTCATTGTAATCAGCAGCCCTTACAGCCAATCTGCTGGCCATAAAACTGTCTGCAGCCTGATGATGTACGGCTCACAGAATTACCTTATCTGCCTCTGATTTACTGTGCCTCACAGGTAGAGAGACAAAAACAGCCTCCACACCTCCATCACATCCATCTATCCATCCCCTCATCCCTCCATCCCCTCATACATCCTGCTCTCCCCCTTTTTCTACTCCTCAACCTTGCTTTTATCACTCTTCTATCAAATCCTTCTGCCTTCCCCTCGTCTTTTGTTCTTATATCTTGTTTTATCTTTCACTTCATTCGATATCTTCATCCCTCTGTTCTTTTCCACTATTAAACTTTATTCTATCCATGTCTTCTCACTCCTTCTTGCTCATGTTGTTTTCATATCATTTAAGACCTTTCTCCATCTTTTCTCTTCCATGTTCTCCGTCTTTGCTTACTTCTTCTCCATCTCATCCCTCCATCCTTATCCTCCTCTCTCTGAACTTCCCTGTATCTCTTGTTCTGCTGATTTTCCTCAGAAC
>NW_026115512.1:0-29488 GCF_001640805.2 Lates calcarifer | reverse complement strand
AAGCTGCACAAAAGCATCGGCCAAGTGTCTAAAGATGCAGAATATGTTGCGTAAATTTAAGCTGTCAGTACGTTCCTGCACCAATCTCTTAGACCATACGAGGTTTCAAACGCCCAGAGTGACCAGAAAGAAAAGAAAAACAATCACAGCCCTGGTAGTTTAAACATTCATAGAGCATTTCTGCATACAAGCCTATGGACTTTAATTTACACAACTGGAAAAATCGGAACTCATTCATCAGCTTGTTCAAGCTCCATCTGCAGCACGGCGCCGACCCAACTTCTCTGAATCTGAGTACGAGCCACTGCCGCTCCTAAAGGAGTTTTGGTGTCCCATGAGTCTAAATGCTGTTTCAGAAGCTCAGAAACACTCACAGTCGCCTCAGTAGTCGTTCCTCCTCATTCAAAGGCAGATCCTGGTGTTTGTTTGAGTTCTTTCACTCTATAAAAACCATCCTCATCTTTGTCAGTTAAACTTGAATCCAGTCCTTGTGTTTCTCCTCTACTGCGAGGGCGAGAACGTCAGGATCATCCACCCGATCACAAAGTAGAAGAGGAACACCGGGTACACACCAGCGCCTTGCGGTTGGGAGGCTGGCTGTCGGCGAGGAAGGCCGTGGAGGCGAAGGTGGACCAGCCGAAGGACACCGTCACCACTACCAGCCGCCACGGCGAAGCTGACGTTCCCCGAGCCGCTGATCAAGACAATCCGGCACACGGCCATGGCCACCGTCAGAGGCATGATGCAGTATCCCAGCACACACAGGCTCTGGAAGAAGGAGATGGTGCCACCCAGCAGCTTGGAGTTGAGGGTGATGATGATGGAGCCGAACCAGACGATGACAAAGACCTGGGCAGAGGAAGATATTTGAAATGTTAGCCTCATGGAGTCAGCAAGATTTATCACTTTAAGAAACCTTATAGAGAAAACTCATTACTGCTGCTTGGTTTGTGATCTCATTCTTCAGGCATTACCCAAAGCTCATGACTATAGGTGACAGTTGGACTATAGAATGGTAAACTGAGAGCTTTGCCTTCCAGCTCAGCTCATGGTCTGGTACAACCCCCATGTTACTGCTTATGCTGCACCACTCCAACTGTCCTTCTCAAGCTCCATTTTTAGCCTTACTTGTGATATCTAATGGTTAATTCTAGGACAATGGCGACAATAAGAATCAATGCTGTATTGAGCAGGAACAGTGTACCAGGCCACCGTGAACAGCTTCTGCAGTGTAATCCAATGGGCAATTGTCTGACAAAATTATGATAGGATTCCTACAGAGACAGAGCTTTTTATTACAGAGGAAGATCCTTTTTGTTTAACCAGAAACGTCTCTATATATCACTACCAGACTCCATTGACAAAAAGAGGGATTTTACAGGGGAGGTGTTTGAATACTGCTGCCTTGATCTGTTAGTTTGTTTGTAATATTATGATATTTTTACTTATGTAAAGGTTCTGAACACTTCTTTCATCACTGAAAGTCACACAACACCACTAATAAACAACCAGTCATATTCCAGCAGCTCCCATGTTCTGTGAGGTTAAATTACTGTTTTTGTCAATGGAGTCTGGTAGCATAGAGATGACTCTGTTTAGAAAGGATATTGATCCTGTCTGTTCAAACAGTATGTGAACATTTAATTGAAAACCACTTGTTGCCACTGGTGCAGCTGTGTGCAAGGGTTTGAGCACCCCTCATGTTTGAAGTGATAGAAGGAAATACAACATTAATAAAGAGCCTTTCTTCACGTTACTCAAACTGTATGTTTAGTTGATATGTTTTAGTTCACACCCTTAATAAAAGTACCAGAGAAGATACATAGGGACTAAATGGAGCACCTCAGCGAACTGTGGTCCTCCCTGGTCGTCGCTGTCGGCCGCGCCGCCCTGCAGCAGCAGAGCCAGCGTCACGCAGAGCAGCAGCGGGCCCCACAGGTCCCAGTCCCGCAGCAGAGCCGAGCTCCGCTTCGGGTACAGGACGTGGATGAACTTGTTCCCCACCGCCCGCAGGTCCCGCAGGATGGTCTCCTTCACCGGCTCGTCCAGAGTGGAGAACTCGTCGTCTCTCCTGGAGGAGCCGACGGGCACGGAGATGTCCCCCTCCACCGGGATGTCCTCCGAGATGGAGACGTCGGACAGTCCGGCGAACGGCCTGCTGGCCTCCTCTGCTGCCGCCATCTTACTGTACTGAGAGGCTGCTAACACGGAGCGTCACTTATTCTGGGCGTCTAGACGACACCGACAGAGCCACTTTAACTTCTGACAATACAAGACGAAGACTGAAACGACAGACGCTTCTCTAAACCAGCTGATTCAGGTCCGGTTGGTCCACTTAGTTTCCAGCTCCACGTCAGCCGAGGATTGTTTACTTCCGCAGGACGTGACTCACGTATATCCGTCCGGTGCGTTCATGTACACCTGCTGAACTCGACAATCTCGTCATAGGCTTGAAACGGCTTTTTCTTTCGGTGCTGTATTTTCTCTAAAACTATTAGAGAAAATGCACAAATTCATACGTAAATTACAGAACAAGAAACGGAATAACATCCATCTATCTATCTATCTATCTATCTATCTATCTATCTATCTATCTATCTATCTATCTATCTATCTATCTATCTATCTATCTATCTGTCTGTCGTTGTTTGTCGATCAGATGAGAAGTACAAAAACGATGGTCAGTGAAGGTGTCATCAGCGCTGTTGGTGACGCGCTAATCCCTCGACCTCCGTAGTCGAATCGTGTGTTTACATTCGCGGAACCCTACGTTCAACAACAAAAACCTTTTCCTCGTCGAAATGATGAAAAAGTGTAGCCGTAGGTGGTGAATTTAAAATCCCCGAGGTTTTATTTTAACGTGTGTGTGAGTGAGAAGCGGCAGAGAGATGGACTACTGCAGGAAACAGGTCAAATCAGACTGTGAGGAGCTGCTGAGCCGCTTCCAGCAAACAGAGTCCGTCCGCTTCGAGGTTTTCTCCAAAATCTGGAGGGAAATGAACTTCTCACATATTTTCTAGTAGGTTTACTTTCAACATTTTCACAATATTTTCAAATAAAATGTCCCTCAGTTAAAAAGATAATAAGTTAGTATCTCAAATTTTGTTTATGTTGTTGTTTTGTAAATGTATAACCACTCTCCTGTTTCCACCTCTCATTTTTTATGGTTAAGTTTGATTTTCTTCTCATATTTGTGGTTCATTCCTCTTTAATTACAAGATGATAGGTCACATTTGTTTGAATGTCCTTCATAATTCTGACAAATGTATTCCTCTCTGAGACAAACATAATTATGAGATAGTGAATGACAAACAGATTTCCTACTCATCATTTATTTCCAATACATGATGGAAATACTTTAAAATATATATTTCATATATTTTTATTGTTCTTGACTTTCTATGAACAGCACTTCTTTCTGTCTGTATTTGTTGACCATGCACTTCAACAACTCTTTGTATGTGGAAACTTCCATTAACAGTATTTACCTGAACATGTCTCTGGTTTTTCTCATGTTGCAGCGGCACTCTGAAGCGTGAGAAGCGAGCATTCAGCCGTCTGGTTCTGGACATCGCCTACAGCTTCTTCCTGCCGCCGTTCAGCTTCCAGATCAGAGTGGGAGGACTTTATCTGCTGTACGGCCTGTATCAGTGTCAGACCGCCTCGCCCCCAGAGCAGGTCAGGATATAGCACATGTACATGGTCTTTAAAGGGTTGATCTTACATTGAATGAAGCCCTGCTTGAATGGAGTGGATAAAATAAAGTTCTTGTGGCTGCAGATCCGTCTGGCGCTGAAGGACTGGGACGATGTGAAGAAGTTTGAGAAAGACGCTGTGGACGCTCAGCACTACGACACCGTCTACATCTTCAGAAAGCTGATGTCCCTCAAAGCGTTCCACTTTACTGCCATGCCCACTCTGGTGAGCTGCCTGCCTTACGTCCACACACATGTTCAGATTTTACATTAATTTAAAACCCTAAATATCGTTTAATGTAGAAAATATTGTTTGTAGTCTTTAACCCAGAGTCTGGACTGGGATCCTCCAGTGGCTCTGTCAGAGTTTGGATCCCTGCATGTCTCCTCTGAGTGAAATCAAAGATATCAATATTTATATTATATTTATTTTGGTGGTATATTTTGACAAACCTCTATGATGTGGTGATTTATTTTCTCCCCTTCTTCTGCTGCTCTGTCCCCCGTCTCTCCCTCCTCCTCTCCCTCTCCTCCAGCTTGCCTACCAGAAGAAGAGGAAAGTGGAGAGGTCGGCGTTGTGTGAGGATTTTTTGGAGCGAGCGTCTCGTCCACAGGAGTTGATCAACATCGAGCTGCTGGAGGTAAATGCAAAGAGAAGAGGGGGATTGATTCCAACTTAAACTGAGACAAACCAGCAAACTAAAAAGTTTTAGTGGGATTTCTCTTTTTGCAGGAATTGTCCAACATTCACGGGCTCTACGAGAAGATGAAGACTTCTGTCTCCTCCATTTCAGAACAGGCAAATTCATCTGTCAATCTGATCCATAAAGACCTCATGCCTCGGCTGCGCAGCACTGTGGTGCATTTCTACAACTGGCAGCAGAGGAAGGTGAGACCTCACTACAGGTTTTTGTAAAAATGAAACTGCATGTGTCTTTCATCTAGTCAAAAAACTGCAATGATAGAAAGGACGTTTTTTTCCTCTATGCATTATTTGCACTGTTGAAGTGATGAGGCGTTTTGTCTCGTCAGGATGGTGCAGAAGAAGATGAAGACAGCGGTGAAGGAACATCATCTCAGCAGGAGGTGAGTTACACCACATTAAACTTTGTTGACATTTGAGCTCATCACTTTAAATTAAATTAATGAAAGCATCACTGGTGCAGCTTGTGTCTCCTGCAGGATATTAAACACTAAGTGAATGTATCTTTCCCCTGAGGGTTTTTCTGCAGCAGTGCATTATATTCATCAGTGGAAGAAGAGCTTAAAATGATCTTAGAATGTTTATAGACAGGGTTATTCATGTTCCCATTGTCATGTGTTTCTTAATTTACCACAAATAGAAGTAGATAATATAAACTTTTCAAGCCAGACTGTCAGACTCATCTGAAAAATCAAATATTATTTGACAAACTGCACCAGTTTATTTGAAATTTAAACATAGAGACCAGGGAAACTCTTGAATAACATGAGATCCTTCTGCTTTTCTTGAAATGTCTTTTAAAGTTGAAATAATAACCTTGCCCACACAGTGGTGCTGTTGACTGACTGACTGCCTGTTTTGTGTCCTCAGTGCTCCATAAGAGCCGAGCGCCTCGCCTCCATCAAATCCAAGGCATACGGACAGGCAGCAGAGGTTTGTTCTTCATGTTACACATTTTGTATTGATTTTATTTTTATTAACATTTCCTTTAAATATGTAACAAGTGAGTACGTGTGTTATGTTCAACATATTCCTTATAAATCATATGGATGTAAAACATTAGAAAGTTCGTGTGACTCTGTTTGTGTTCTCAGGCCTCCAAGTCACGTCGTCATCGTCAGGTGGAGGTGGATTTCACCAGTAGCGAGGCTGGACCCTCCAACACACCGGGCCCCTCCAGGATTACTAAACCATCACTCAAAGCCAGAACCAATGAGAATGTACATATCTCAGGTAAATACCTCCTATATGCTGTCACATGGGATGGAAGGTGATGGGTTTGGGTGGTATCTCAGTATTTCTACAAACACAATCAAGAGTTTTGCTTTTTATTTTTTCACATCTGGCTCTTGCGCTCTCTGTTCTTCCTCAGACCCACACAAAACCCAACGGGAATGATCTTTATTTCAGTCTTTTAGTAAAATAAACAAACATTACCAAGCAGACTGAAGAAAAGTGGGCTCCTTCTTTTTACTTGAACGTTGTGTTAAATCAGCATTCACCGACTGAAACTCTCTTCTCCTCAGGTGACGTGTGGCAAGAAGCCACGACGACCACTCAGATCAATCGTCTCACCAGTCTGGACTCTGTTCCTGAAGGTACAGCCAGCAGTCACACATCTGAAATGTTCCATACTCTCATACACTGGACATTGTTTGCTGCTCTCTCTCTTTTCTGTATGTTAACATGCAACATGAGCATGAAGCTTAAAGCATAGTTATTAGTTTTAGTTTTAGAGAGGTGATGAACTGATCTTATTTTTCTCTTTGGTAATGTTGCTTTTTCCATTCATGATGTTTTCTTTTTCCTTTTTTCTTCCATTCAGAGAAACCAAGAAAGTCCAAAAAATTCAAGTGGTGACGACAACAACAACAACAACAACAACAACGCATGAATCAACCTTCATCCTGACTGGAGCTGCTGATCAGGGCTTTTTAAAGATTGTTTTAAGGATGATGTCTCAGTAAAAATGCTCTTATATGTTTTATCATGGTAATTTAAACCTTCAAAGTTATTGCCACTTACTGGAAAGCTACATCATAAAAATGTGAATGTTTTTATATTTTAAAATGTTTTAATTTATTTTTTAAATGAGTGGAACCTCATAATGGCCTCATCATGGTATTTGCTTCTAATGTTAAAATATTTTATAAAATATAAGCATTTTATGTAAAAACTTTTGTACAGTTGTTATTTTCATCTGTCTCTTTCTTGATTCAGACCCAGTAATTATAGATAATTCCTGGAGAGGCTGTGTGCACTGAATGGCCAAAAATATGTGGACACCCTTATCTTACTGTCTGCTACATACTTAGACGGTGAAGAACAGTCTTCAGACTAAAACCAGACTGAGCTGGTTTGAGTTGAACTGAACAAAGCGTCTGTTACAGTGACAATATTCTGCCCTTACTGCAGAGAGGGCGCCATGAGTGTGTTCGGCTGTTGGATGTTTTGTTTCTTCTGTGTTTAAGTTTCAGAAATACGGAGACATTGAATCGTGTAAATCTAAATGACTGCTAGAAAGGTTTTAGGTGTTCTAGGACTTTTGCGTTGGTACGTTCGGTATCCCTGCACTTCCGCTAAGTAGCCAAGATGGCGGCCGTTGACGGTTAGAACTGTCCGTTGACGATTAAAAGTGTCCATCGTTCCAAACGTTGTTGTTTAACCGTCCTGAGTGCAACGGTACTTAATGTTTCCTTACCTTATCAGTCTTACATGCTCAAAATATCAACTGTGAATATGGGAGTACGCGAGTTGAGACGCAGCGCCGGACTCAAAGGAAAGTTTGGTGGCCAGAGGTCAAATGTTAATTTCACCGTGACTTCACAAGACAAGTTTTTGGATTCAGATGCTAACGAACTGCAAATGGACACGCAGGCGGAGGAGAACACCAAAACGGTAATTTAATTTCCCCCCTATAAAGAGAATACACGTTTCACGAATCTAACACTGGTTAAAACGGTTAGCAAGTCTATTTTCTGTCAGTCACAAACGAGCTAGCCTAGCTTGCTAGCTTAACTTTAACCGCCACCTGTTTTTACTTGTCATTGTTGGGTTTAGCTAACGTTTCTACTGCCATGTTAATTTTAATCAACATTGATATATTTCAATCGTCGGAAACAACTCGAGGGGAAAGTAAATACTTTTGGCTTAATTAGCCATTGAAACTTCCGTTTGTTTGGCATATTTTTAAAAAAAATGAATTTGTTTAAAAAATGTCAACAAGTAGTAAATAATTTACATTTTGTTTAAAATTTGATTAAATATATCGTTTTAATTACTGCTTATTTGACTTTGTAGGACAGTACCGATGGATGCATAGTTCAAAGACCCAGGGCTGTGTGCGTTCAAGGCAAATATTTGCCTGTTCCTTTCGAAAGTCGAGCAATTTGAGCAGCTGTTTTCAAGATTTTAGGGCATAAATCACTAGTTCGACGGGGAAAAAAAATAAGAAATTGAACGTTTAAATCACCAAATTTAGAAAACGAGATGTGCATGAAACCAATTGAGTGTGGATATTTCCTACAGTTCGCGAAGGCGTCGTCGTTCTCCGCTGTGTGGCTGCAGATTTGCGGGTCTGGAGGATGAGGAGCGGCGGGGATGCTGCTGCCTCTGCTCCGCCGATCGCACACTCGGTTCCGCAGCCTGTCTGAAGGGAAACAGTCGCAGCCATGGCCTCGGACAGTAAGTACGACCATCTCCTCATGGTGTGGCCGCCTCTGATGTTGATTTTTTTTTCTGAGGATGGATGCTGTTTTCAGGCTCTCCCTCCGGTTTCTTTTTGGGGGGGTTTGGCTGAATGGGAGCGACAGGATGAGTAGGCCAGTTTATCCTCTTTTCATCCAATACTGTTGTTTTTCTGCATTTAAGCCAGAATAAAGGCATTTAACAACCTTTTATTCGTCATCTAACAAAAAATTTATTATGATATTCCTTCAGTATTCCTGCAGGGGCTCTGTGGAGAGTTGATAGTTGCTTCATCATGGCCACTTCATGGAAGCCTATTTTTGTATCTCCTGCACCAAATTATAAGAGAGAATGTACCAGTTTCTCATCATTTGTTAAGGGTTTATTAGCTGTAATTAATGGATTTAGTTTAGCATTATGGATCTGGTATAAACCATTGATTAGAACAACTTTTTGATGGTCATGATTGTGGAAAATCCTCCTTCAGTCTTTTTAGCTCTTTGATTCATAAGAGACTGTTTGCTCACTCAGCCTCTGGAAGAGAGCTGTAGGACATCAGGACCAAAATCCATTTATAAACTCACTATTAACAACACCAGACTTGATGGTTGATGATTGTACACTGTTTGTATTAATGATTTGTTAACATTTATAATCGCCAGTGACTGATTAACTTCAGCTTATGGCTCATTAGAAATTGAGACACCCAGGAGCCTGATGACGTATTAGAAAGTGAGAAATCCTAACTACTTATAACTGCATTGTGACTGAACAGAAACATACAGCCATCTTATTACCAAAACATTTTATTTGAATAGGATTAACTGATGAAACAAAAATCTTTATACAAAACAACAGAACTGAAACTCCCTTACGTCTTCACTCACAGTCTGATAAGGATATATAATGTTTCTGATTAAACAAAAATGATTTTACTTTTTAATAAAAAGGTCTGTCTCTGTAGAAATCCTGTCCACAATACTGTCAGACACTTAGAACAATCTGAGCCTGTCAGTGGCAAGAACAAGCACTGTAGTAGATGCACTTTGACGTGGACAAATACCCATTAGATTACACTGCAGCAGCTGATTGTGGTGTCTGGGTACACTGTTCTTGATTAATACTGGACCGATTCCAATATGAAAACTGTTCCTTGATTGACTGCTGATATTTTGAAGAATGATCCTTAAAAATGGCCGCCATTCATTTTCACCTCATAGACATTCAGTTAGTACATATTGAATTTACTCATCTAAATCATGAAATATTGCATTATTCGCTTGTGCTGATGTATTGATTACTCATAATGGCTTTGTTTGGAATCTGCACCACACCATTTCACAATAGTTCTGTACAGGCACTGAAAAAATAGCAATGTTCCAGAGTGATTTACTTGCAACTTGATCAACACGGTTGCTGTTGCCAAATGCCTGTGTGTGTGTGTGTGTGCACTGTAAACATTTCTCTTGTCAACGTGTGAGCTCAAAAGCAAATAGACAACGCAGGTAGGATTAAGATGAGGTTTACTTCACCAGAAGGCAGAGTAACGTCCAACAACAGGTAGACAATCAGCAAAGACAAAAAAGTGTAAGAGGCAGACGCAGGCAGGTAGGTCATGTTACAGCAGGAAGGCTCATTGCTTATCTGAGAGAGAGAGCAGGTGTATCGGCTGAGGCACTAATTGTGTAATGAGGGGCAGGTGTGCGGGCAGGTGGAGGATGGGAGTAATGCCAGGGTCTTTATCAACTCCTGAGATAAATATCTGGCTTTTCAGTTGCTAGGTGCTCCACGTTCATCACCAGCTGGTCTCTGCCTGTGTCTGTCTGCTGTTTGCTGCTGACCAGGTAGTGTACAGTGGGTTTATCAGAGCATTTCGCTGCTGCTGGAAAATGTACAACTGAACAAAAATGTGCTAAAAAAAACAAAACTAGAAGCTTAAACAGTCTGAGAGGCAAAATCTGTGTATTTTATACAAGAATTGATGAGTTAATTACAAATGTTTCAGGATTTATTATATAACTTAACCTCAATCAGCTGTCCTCAGACATCGGATGATTAAGATGAAACACCACTAGTCATAGTCATAATTGTAAGAGGAAATTTTAGTCAGGGAATTACCAAAATCTGCATATATCATCTTCATCCATTAATACACAAAAAATATCTTATTCTGGACTCAAACTGTTTGATGGACAAACTCGTTGACTCACTCACAAGCTTTGTGTTCTTAAGCAGGCTATCTGCAGGTCTTGAAAAGTCTTAAAAAGCACTCAATTCAGTTCCCTCAAAAAAAAATCTATGTCATATTTGTTACTGGGAGACAGTTGTTAGGAAGCTCTTTGACTTTTTAGCAAAAGCTTAAATTGATAAATGAATTATTTATTTCATTTATTAATTGTTGAATCTATCCATCCATCTGAGTCCAGCTATAGACAGATTATGAGACAATGGTCCTCTCAGCATAGACAAGTAACCACTCTCAAACACGTGAGAACTCATTGGTGGATGTAAATACTGGGTTGCCCTACAGTAGTTTATACCACATGTGGACATAACCTTTTAACCTGCTTCAGTCTCTGGGTGTGACAAGATGTAAAACAGCCTCAAAGAGCTCCTCAGCGTGCTCCATTAAACAGTAGGAAGCAGTGTGTTGTTGTTTCTGGTTATTGTGGCCTAGTGACAGACTGGTCCGATGTCTAATTCATAGCTCTCCTCTCCCCGCTGTGGGCTCAGACTGCTGGCTGACAGGCTGAGAAAGGACTTGAGTAATATTTAATGCTGCTGTGTGTGTGTGTGTGTGTGTGTGTGTGTGTGTGTGTGTGTGTGTGTGTGTATAATTAGCTGTATCAGGAAATTGAAACCGCCTTGAAATCCATGTTTGTTCCTGTTTATTTGAGCTCTGGGGCCTATTGATGGAGCTGTGCTGCCTTCCACACTGCCTGACGGGAAACCAGACTCATCTCCGTCAGTTAGTCATTTCAGTTTGCTCTACAGGGAGATTGGAGTCACGCAGTGATCTCTCAGAAGTTCAGTATAGTTGGGTTAAGCTTATGGTGAGTGAGGATAAAACTGTCCACTCGGGGGAAATAGAACGCCTGATGTATCATCGCTCTATAATTTTTTTTATATTATTTATTTATCAAACAGTGGCCCAGTGACACATCCAGCTGACTCAGTTGGAGTCACCTGATGAATTTAAGTGCAATGCTCCCTCTCTTTTAGCTCTGTTGTAGGTCTCCACCAACTCCTGAGGGAAATATTTGGCTCTTTAGCTGCTGAATACTCCACTATGACCTCCAGTTAGTCTCTAACTGTGTGTCTGCTGCTCTACAGAAAATATTCATATATACTGCAGCTCTATGGAGCCTTTTTGCCTCTCGTAGGTCATAGCTTTGGTTTTCCAGCACATGTACTATATGGGTAAACCTCCAATAACTGATTTGCACAAGACATTGTGTCTTTTTAGCTGAAATGGTAACCTTGATAGATGAACAGACACTTATTTTTACATCCAGCAGGTAGGGAGCAAAATGATCTCTCATTTGAGTCATCATTTGAACCCACGTGATGAATGTAAGTCCGATATTCACTCTCTTTTAACTCTGTTTTTTGTCAAAAACACCTGGCTCTTGAGTTGCTGAATGCTCCACTATGTACACAAGTAAGTCTCTAGGTCTGTCTAGCTGCTGTTTGCTGCTAGTGTGCTTTGAGTTAAGATTATTTTGTTGCTGCTGTTTCCAAAGCCAACAATGAGTCCAGCTCAAATTTATCCAAGTCGAACACTTCAACTTTTTTTGAGCTACAAATGATCAAAACTACACTTCCTGTCCTCAGGCTCTTGTTCCTGTAAATATCCCCAGGGTTTGGGAAATTGCATTTTAACAGTTCAGGCCTTTATTCTCCTACACTTAAGTGCATGACGGGTCACTTTCACCACCTTCCTCCATGTTGTTGTGTCTTGGTGGTGTTCAGGAAGGAACGTCCGCCTCGCCCAGTGGGAGGCAGGAAAGCCCTGCTGATTGACGGCTCACACGGTCAGGACGCAGAATAGCTCAGACTGAGTAATCAGGTTTCACTGGAAGGACGACAAGAACAGAGGGATGGAGAGAGTTTAGAAGAACTGTCAAGTTTGTTCTCTGCCTGAGTGGGAATTTGAGTAGAAGTCAGTAAAAGAGAAGGGAGTGAGGAAGAGGAGAGGAGGAAAGAGTAGAGAAGAAGGAGGTGAAGACATGGCCAGCAAAGGAGGAACCAATGAAACTCAGCATGGATCAACAGAAAATGTGTCAAAAGGCGATCGATGTGAGCTTTTTTTTTATTCTCTTTTCCTGAAAACTAGAAAACACTTGATGTTAATGGTATGGATGGGTGGTGATACTGAGACTCTAAAGCCTGTGTTACCTTGTGAGTTGTGCTTTTTAAACATGTTGCGTTGGAGCTGGGTGGAAAGTTTTGCATCTCAACTATATGCTCTGCTTATACTTTACTGTATTTGTTGTTGGTGAGATGAGAAGAGAGCGAGATATCTGAGAATAATGGCAATGCACTCAAGAAAGAGATAATTATGGGGGCAAGACACCTAAACTGAAAGACACCAAACAACTACAGGTGACTTGTTGGTTGTGGTTGTTTGGCATCTCTTTGTAGCTTTGTGGTGTTGCTTGTGGTCAGTTTGCATGTCTTTATGGTCATTTTGTTTCACAGTAATGTACTGCCAGAGCTACTTTGAAACAGGCGTGGGATTTGTTTCAGAGACGACAATGCTGGAATTAGTTTTTCATAGGTGTAGGATCTATATTGGATTGTACTGGTTCCAAATTCCTCACCTGCCCTGTTTTTGGAGTCTGGAGTCTTGTATGTCTTTTGCTCTTATGTTGCGCAGCTGTAATGCAGCCTTTCACCATTAGGTGGCACCTCACCATCAGTATTGTAAATATGGGTATATACTCTGCTCCCTCAGTCTCTGATCAATATTTCTAAATTACTGGATAGATGGTGGTGTGGTTGTTATGACTTATGAATTTAATAGTCCTCCTCCCACCCACTTAATTGTCCCCTCATGTGACAGTCATCATTTGTGAACCAAAGCCTGAAAGTTGATGCAGTGTGATGTTGAGTTCACTTTATGTCAGCTTTAACTTCAGTACCAGCCTGTCATAGGGTAAAAAACTGATGTTGTAATTAGTCCTCAAATTGGAGGGAAAAAAAAAATGTAACTACGAGTGTGGCAGAAAAACCAGCAGGGAAGCAAAAGTTTCAGATGCTCCAGATAAAAAAAGAAGCTTGTCATTCAGAGGAAGGATTAAAGTCTAAAAAAGAAATCGGGTGTTGACAGTATTTGTGTAGCTGCTCTCGCTGCCAGGAGGGGGAGACAAAAGTTTCACATTGCAAGTTTAGCCAGGGTGTTAAACTACACACGGGACTCTGGATGCAAACCTGGTCCCCCACCTTCCCGAACTCTGCTGACATTAATAAATGTAGCATTTCATTAATTAATTTAAAAAAAAAAAATAAAACAAAAGACAGTGTTGCTTCTAAACTTCGTTCAGCCAGTGATTCCACCACTGCATAATTAGGAAAACGTTTTAGTCGTATCTGAAGATAATTTCTAGCAGGGTCATTTTTAGGGTTGCATGAATTAGCTTCTATCTGTGCAGTGTGTATGGATGTTTGAGTGTTTTGATGACTTGTTTGGACGTCTTCTCTAAGAAAAACCACTTCTGAGTTGTTGTTTTTCTCTTCTTATTCATCATCTCTCCATCTCAACCCTGAGATGCTCTCATCCTCCTGGCCAATCAGGACGAACAGACAGACAGCGCCATGGTAACATGAGACCTTCTTACATGTGGGTGGGAAAAGGCATACTCATTATACCTTAATGGAGCCTCTGGGCTGTTTCCAGGGAAACTATGATTTTCAGGTGTGTGTGTGTGTGTGTGTGTGCACGTTTGCCTTGAAGTCAGTGGGTTTGAGTCAGACTGAAAACACGATGTGCTGATGTTTCTGGGTTGATTTGACCTCCCATCCCAACAACAACAATAACAGCCTGGAGTCAGTGAATGTCACATGTCAGCTCTGGAGTCCTGGGTGGTTTTTAATGGAGATCAGCAGGTCTGATCAGTCTTTTCAGGGCCGACACAGTCACCAGGATCAACTAATTTAATACTATCATTGACTGTTTGTCCAGTTTGCTTCAAAGTCAAGTTGGACTCATTCAAAAATACAAATGTTTTTAGTTGTTGATTCTCAGGAGGTTGGAATTTTTGTTGGGAATTGGTTGAAAGATCTTGACAACTATTTGATGGATTCTCATAAAATTGTTCATACATTCATGTCTCCCTCGGGATGTATTGTAATAACTTTGTTGACTTTTTATCTTATGTTATCTTCTATTACATATATTCCTCTACTGAAATTAGGATGCTATTACCCTTCTGGTAATACCGCTTTGCGATAGTGAGTCACCGTACCGTTCAGTCTGCCATCTGTCCAACATTAGAGGATGAAGCAGTAATGTTGCCCCGAAGATGTTTTCTAACCTTTTGCCTTGTAAACGCAACAATGACTTACACCTGTGGTTAGTAATCAGCTCTTAATGCTAACGCTGGCTAAAACACAAATATAGCAAATGATAGAAAATGCCCATCATAATGTCTCTATACCCAAGATTATTTCTTCAGATTTCAAATTTGTAACAGTCAAAAAATAGTTATTATGAAAATAGTTGTTGATAAATTTTCTGGCAATTCAGTGATTGATGTATCAAATAATTTCTGAGACTGTTTTAGAAAACTACACTATTGGGGTTTTCTTATCCGACTACATTTTTCTTATCTTGGCTGTAATTGGTTGCAGATCCGTAACAATGCCTGTATTGTGACATTTGCACAGATGATATTTAAAAATGAGCAATTATAGCAGAAGCTGAAAACAAAAAGAAGTTTGTTTCTTGATGATCTGACCCTGTCTTAACGGGCGTGCGTCATTGTTTTGGAGAAGCTCTGTTTTTCACACCCACAGTACATTAGACCAGCCTTTTCAGATTTTTCTGTGGGAGTGAAAAACGCCTGGTTCAGTGAGGATAGAAGGCCAAAACAGAGAGGAAAAAAACAGGTTTCAAATATAGCATGCACATGGTCACACTCACATTCAGGCTTATTACTATGGAGGAATAATCCTCCCAGATCCACCAGGCTTTTGAGTTCATTTCACTAAGACTGAGAACACCATATTCAGCAGTGTTATAGTAATAATCTGTAGGAAAAGGGCCAGAACACACACACAGAGTCCTGAAAGTAATTACCCACGTTAATGAATGACCTTACAACGAACTGAGAGAGACAGCAGGCGCTCCTTTTTATTCACCGCTAAAAAAGAAGAAAGGAAAAACTACAAAGCAGCGTGTTCGTCCTCCTCAGGATCTCTCGTATCTCGCGTTAATGAGCGGTAACAGTGTGGCCTTCGCCGCCGCCGCCACTGCTGTGTCGTCGTCATCTTTTTCATCCTAATCTAACGCTCACATCAAAGTGCTCTCTTCTCTCTCCTCTGGAGCTCCTCACTTCAAAGCTGGGTTGGAAAAGTCAGCAGCTGCATAGTAATCAGGGGATAAGGATTTAGTATTCACACACACACACAAACAAGGTTTCACAACCCGTGTCTGTCACAGATTAGTGATTGTGAAATTTTTATCGCCGTTGGTTCGATCTCTCCATCTCATTAGCCTGATCTGATGCCTCTCATTGACTTCTGGGTCACATCGCCTGACTAATCCTTGTTTGTACATTAATTCATTATATTTTACATTCAGAACATTTGCAGAGTGTTTCATCAATACTCTCCATTTGTCCTATTTTTATCTCTAGCTGACTCCCTGCTGGTGCAATAAAACAATTCACCTTCCACAGAGATAGATTTATATAATCTAATCGACTCTGCTGTCCGGTCTGTCAGGAGGTCTTTAGAGATCCTGTTGTTCTGTCATGTAGCCACAGCTTCTGTAAAGACTGTCTGAAGAGATGGTGGAGAGAGAAACCAACACCAGACTGTCCAGTTTGTAAGAGAAGATCTTCAAAGGTAGATCCACCCTGTAACCTGGTGTTAAAGAAGCTGTGTGAGTCCTTCTTACAGGAGAGAGATCAGAGATCTTCAGAGGCTCTCTGCAGTCTGCACTCTGAGAAACTCAAACTCTTCTGTCTGGACCATCAGCAGCCAGTGTGTGTCGTCTGTCTACATTCAGTAACACACAAAAACCACAGCTTCAGTCCCATCGATGAAGCTGCACAACAACACAAGAAGGAACTTCAGGAAACTCTGGAGTCCTTAAAGGAGAAGTTAGAGAGTTTAGAAAAAGTTAAAGTGAAGTTTGATCAAACAGCAGATCACATTAAGGTCCAGGCCCGACACACAGAGAGGCAGATTAAGGAGCAGTTTAAGAAGCTTCACCAGTTTCTAGAAGAGGAAGAGGAGGCCAGGATGGCTGCACTGAGGGAGGAAGAGGAGCAGAAGAGTCAGATGATGAAGGAGAAGATGGAGGCTCTGAGCAGAGAGATAGCAGCTCTTTCACACACAGTCAGAGCCACAGAGGACGAGCTGAGAGCTGAAGACGTCTCATTCCTCAACAACTACAAGGCTGCAGTGGAAAGAGTCCAGCAGCGCCCCCTGCTGGAGGATCACCAGCTGCTCTCAGGAGCTCTGATAGACCAGGCCAAACACCTGGGCAACCTGACCTTCAACATCTGGAACAAGATGAAGGACATGGTCTCCTACAGTCCTGTGGTTCTGGACCCAAACACTGCTCATCCAGAACTGATCCTGTCTGAAGATCTGACCAGTGTGAGTGAAGGAGAGAAACAGCAGCTTCCTGACAATCCAGAGAGATTTGATTATTACCACATTGTCCTGGGCTCTGAGGGTTTTAACTCAGGGACTCACAGCTGGGATGTCGAGGTTGGAGACAATACAGTCTGGGAAGTGGGTGTGATAGCAGAGTCTGTCCAGAGGAAGGGAGTCATTCAGTCTGGATTATGGGGAATAAGGTTCTATGGAGGTAAATACTCAGCAGTGTCACCATCTGCTTCCGACACTGATCTCTCAGTTCAGAAGAAGTTCCAGAGGATCAGAGTGAATCTGGACTGGAACAGAGGAAAGTTGTCGTTCTCTGATCCTGATACTAACACACACATACACACCTTCACACACACTTTCACTGAGAAGATGTTTCCATACATTGACACATGGGATAAACTCCCAGTAAAGATGTTACCAGTGAAGGTCTCTGTAACAGTGGAACAGATCAGTCAGAGATAAAGAGGATGCTCAGATTCATAATGTTGTTTATTTCTTTAAGGGAAAAATCTGTGAATTTTAATATGTTAAACTGTACCTGTCCTTCTGCTGTTTCATTATTTATTGTCTTTAGTTCTCACTGTTTTTAACTCCATTTTGATGTAATTTAGCAATTTACTTTTTCTTTCTGTTTTTCTTTTTCATTTGTTTAAGATGGTTTTACTCATATTCTGATCTTCATATTCGATTTTCTAATTATTTTTCAATATTTTGACCCAGTTAGGAGTCATGAAAACCAGCAAATTGATGGTGATACGAATAAAAGAAACCATTTATCGGTAACTGAGTGTTTGATTAGCTAATTAACGCTGAGATTCAAAAAAATATTAATATGAAATTCTAGTTCTTACTTTAATGGCAGACAATTAAATGAATTTTGACCTGTTTACTATATACAGCAATGACCGAGCATTACTTACAAAGTCAGGGAGCACATCATTAGGTAACTACATTTAGTTATGTGGTTACAGGCTACAGTGGGAAAATCACCATTTAAGACTGTTGGTCTGTCGTTGGCAGCTCTATTCTGCTCTGTTATTATTAAACATATATAAAACAAACATTAGTTGTTTTCATAGTAAAATTTTGCTATGAGGTTACTGAGCGTGTTAGATGTCAATCTCTGCATTTTTAAAGAAGTGTGTCCATGTTTTGTGTGTGTGTGTGTGTGTGTGTGTGTGTGTGTGCGTGCGTGCGTGCGCAGCAGGTGTGAGGCTAGACTTTGACCCAGGGTTTCTTCCTGTCCATCTGGATGCAGACAGTAGGAGGCTCTGAGTCTCCAACACTGAGCTCAGTGTCTGACTGTCAGAGCAGCTGAGAGGGAAACTCCACTTTACTGCTGCACTCAAACACACCATCCAAACATTTACTGTCGCGCTGTGTTTATCTCACCAAGGGATTTATTTCTATAAATCAATTTAAGTTGGATTCACAGCCTCTTCTAATGTTAATTCAGACAGATCTTAGTATCAATTATTTTAGCCAGGTGTAATTTTTTTGTCCAGGATTGACATTTAATGTGTCAGTGTAACATGCTAATTTTGTCGTGTTAGCGTATCTGGATAGAGAAAGAATATCTGGTTTTGTGCTGTGGTGAGTTGTGTGGGAAAACTCTGGACAGAAGGTTTGCTTCTGTTTCTGTACAGCCATTAATTGTCTGATAAATATGAATGTACGGGTCAGACATACAATCACCACAGTCAGAGCTAGCTAGCTTAGCTGCTCAGCAAATAGAATTACAGGGACATATAGCAAGTGTCTGTCTGTTGCATGCATGATAAAGTTCCCATGTTCACAAGAATGAACAAATTGGTGTCGCTACATGAAAAATCGTTGGATTAACAAAATTCCATATCCAATGCATCCTCTGGTGACCATGAACATCTGTACCAGTAGCTGTCAGGATATTTCAGTGTGGACCAAACTGTTTGACCCAAACTACCATCCATCAGGCAGGTAGTTTGGGTAAAAACTGATCAAAAATTAACATCAACAAAATTAATAATCGGCTCTACCAAGTCTGTTTTTGCAAGTTCCAGTAGGAGTCTTTTCTCTGTCACTGTCGTCATAAGTGTGTAGGTGAGGAAAGAGTAGGTGGTGGTGATGTTTTTTTAAAGTGACACTTGGACAGGGTTATAACCAGTGCAGAAGTGTTCCCGTGCTGCATCTGTCATGTGTTAACACTTCCAGACATCTCTCTCTCTGTGGGAGTGAACAGCAGCTGAATTACAGAAAGTGGGTTTATCGTCTGCCCACAGAGAAACCGTCAGTAGGAGAACTGCAGCAGTGTGTGATTTATAAAGAAAAATTATCATCATCATAATGTAGTTATAGGTTATTTTTGAGTTTTCAAATGGCATTTTGATGCTGATGTTCAGAGTCACACTACATCCAGACTCCACTCCATCCAAACTATTCTGACAAAATGATGTTGTGAAGCAAAACAAACCAGCAGAACTTAATTTTAAGTTCTAGTGGAGATTCTAGAGTTTCTAAAATGTAATTCAATGTCATGGTGCGACAAAGTATAGATTTTTTTTTACCCTGAAGAATCAGAAATGCCTCATTATTTATGGCACATTACTGTTTGTGGTGGCCCGAATTTGTTGATAATTAGTATATTTTTATCTCAAAATATTTACTTTATTTTTATACTCTGATACAAGAATAATCAGAGGGACAATCAGGTGAAGTGTAAATAGAAAATTGGTAGAATCAGAATCAGTAAACCTTACAAATAACTTTCTCTGCCTTTTTTAAGTTGTGACTTTCTAATTGCATGACTGAGATATTATGTACCACATTTGAATTGATCAACTAGTAATCAACAAAAGGCAAACACCAGATTAACAGCAAATATCTGTAATGATATCTGAATCATTCAATCAGAATCTTAAAGCTGTTAGTAGTTTATATGAACCTTCTGAAGCGTTAAATAAACATTTTCATCGCTCTAAATAGGAATAATATAATAATGATTAAGATATTACAGATGTTGCATATTAAAAAATGATCATCATCGCTACAGGAAGCAGCTGCTGCTGTTGCTTATTATTTTGCCGACACATACAAACACAAACACAGACACACGCACATACACTGTTGCTTGGTGATGTGAGAGGATGTTTTTTAATACGGTACATCTGCAAAGTGTGGGAGGTTAGATTCCTAAAAATGACAGAGAGGGAGAGAAAGAGACATCAGTGTGACAAAACAAAAGGTGGTGTATGAAATAAATAAAACATGATAGTATTACACCCTCCCACACACACACACACACACCCACGCTGTTGAGTTCTTTCTTTGGCATCGGCTCACAGCAGGATGTGTACTCATCTCCGTTTGCTCCCATTGATTCACTTCTCTGCTCTCTGAAATGTTACCGTGGAAACGGGAGACGGCGACCCTCCCGTTATGCATTTCTATTCATGTGTATTGAAGGAGCCTCAGACACCTCATTGAGAGCAGAGTAGTACGCCATGTATCGACTTATAGCTCCTCATTTGTCTCATGTCTCTACTCAGTGTGTTTCTTTCCCCTCTCTCTGGTTTTTACTCGTCTGTTTCCTCACTTCAACTTTCCTCACTCCTGTCTTTCTGTTTTGGTCTGGTTTCTTCCTCTCCTCTCTATCATGTTATTTACAGTATCTGTCTAAACTCTGTCTTCCCATCCCTTCTTTCTCTGTGTAGTTTCTCACTCTGTCTTTCTCTCGTATATTTTACTCTTCTTTTCCATTGTTCACTGTTAATATTTGCAAAATCTTACAATTGTACTGTGAACTCACTCACCAACAATAAGAAACAACAAAAGACAGCCAATGTAATCATGCTGAAACTGTGATTTTAGATGCCAGTCACATTTCTTTGGATTTCACAGTGAAGCTCTTTTTCATATTCTGGAATCATAGTAATTTTCTCCTGGAAAGGAGGATGCTGAGTTGTATTGAGTTTAGCATTAGCCTCAGTGTTAGCATAGCATAATATTGTGAGTGTAACTATCAGGTGTACTTGTTCTAAAACAGCTCACGGGACACTTAATGACTCATTGCTGTTGTCACGGTTACCAGTATAAACTGTACATAGCAACTGTAGCTAAGGAGGCGGGGCTTTTAGAAGGGTCACTTGAGGGCGCTGCAAATTCACATATTTCAGAACCCTAACCCTAACCCTAACCCAACTCTGCAAAATGTCACGATATGGGAAAAAAATAGACTAATATCTTCGTTAACAATGTGTGACGACAGGAAGGAAATGGTTCTGATAAACCAAGTGCTCCTGAGCTGCTGGTTCAGCCCAGAAACTGACTGGGGAATTGTCTTATTTCTAGCAGCTGTTTTTACACTGACTCTGCTCTTGAGCAAGGCACTGAGGGTAACTCACATACTAAAGTGTCACTCGTTCTGTCTGTGTGTATCACATAAACCATGCGTACTGTGTGTGCGTGTGTGTGTGTGTGCGTGCATGTATCCAGGCTGTCTGTTTGTGTGGTCTGATCAGTGTGTCATTGTGTGTCCCCTCTCCCTCTCCCTCCTCTTACCAGTCACCCCAGAGGCCATTGGCTTCCTGTCGGCAGTGGGCGTCTTCATCGTGGCGTTGGCCGTCCTCTTCCTCTTCATCAACAAGAAGCTGTGTTTCTCACGTGTCGGCGGGCTGCCCTGTCTCGAGCAACATGGCCGCCGGAAGAAAGGACGACAGGGAGTCCGCCAGGGGCTCGGTGAGTGACCAACATGTAGAAACTCTCCTCACACGAAAAACCGCAGCAGGACTTCTAGTGACCCAATGAATTATGGCTGTGGTCAGGAAACAAGTGAAAGTAGTGTGATCTTGTTATAGCACAGCAAATGGCTGAGGGTCAGAGGTCAGGGAGGAGTCAAGTTTGTGACTCTGACATTGGAGACCACTGTTGGTTTCTTGTTTCCTATGATCCTTAGTGTTGTTGAGTACAGATTAGTTTGTGAGCTCAGGTTTTGGTTTTGGTCTGCTAACAGGCACAATTGTACCAAACTTGGTAACTTCACTGTGTGTTACTTCATTCAGAGGCTGTTCCGGAGTTTTTGGTCATATTGCATGATCTTCATCAGCAGATGGAATTTGCCCAGTTGACATTGAGTTGTAGATGTTCAAATTTGCTTCTTTTTTTAAAGTGCTTTACATGTTTGCTTTAAAGTCGAGCTTCAGAGTTCACTCAGTACCTAAAATAGATTCACCTCAAGGTTCATTTAGTAGCTGTTCTTTCTCTCATATCACATGCTCTTCCTCAGCAGGTGGAGTTCACTCAGTTCTCTGGGCTTCTCACAGTCCGTTTGCTCCCAGTACTCCCAGGATAAAACTCCCCTAGCAATCACATTTCTGCTTATACACAGGTTTAACAAGCAAGATGAATGATGTCAGTAAGTCAGCTGTAGAGATGTTGGAGCCAGGCTGCCTGTCTCCCCCTGTTGCTATGCTAGGCTAACCATGTCCTGACTTCAGCCCCATAATTAAAACATGCTCATAAAGGAAGACAGTAAAACTATTTCCCAAAACTAAATATGAGATATACCAGTGAGTCGTGTTGCCTTCTAGTCAAGGTTAATCTATTATATAACCTGAAGAAGAGTGTGTGTGTGTCCTGTATGCATTATGACTCCAATTAAACTCTTCAGCAACAGAGAGAGAGAGAACGTGGGTGAGTTTGTATTTGTACAGTAGGTTTCTGTGGGCGAGTTTGTATGTATGACAGAGAAAGAGTTGAGTGAGTCAGCCACATACTGCCACAAAGCCTTGCAGCAGCTCACAATAAAAATATTAACTATAAAACCTTGAAGAAAAATTCAGCAAAAAGGAGCACATTCAGAGAGAAGCAGAGAGAACAGGACGCTCAGTTTGTCACTTTTGTTCTCTCCTTTCGTCATCCAGTAAAACTCTTCCTTTCCTCCCACTTGGCAAACAATGCAAACACCCAGAGCAAAGGTTTCTAAAGGTTAGCTAAATGTTAAGTTAAAGGACCATGCCTGCATTTCTGTGAGGCTCCATCCTCTAAAACAACCCTGCTTTCATCTTTTTACATATATTTTATGGGTCTGTAATTACCTAATCATTTCCCAGGATGCTACTGGTTGTAAAGTTCAAAATCAATCTCTAAATCAATCAATCTCTGTTTGCACCGGCACGTTATCAGGCTCTGAGTCGGTGGACCAGGCAGATGACGAGAGGATGCAAAACGGCCAGATTGGAAACAACCTGGAAACGACGGTCCAATCACTGGAGGGGAAATCCCACAGCAAAGTGGACCAATCCTGATGTACAGCTCTATTTGAATAAGAGTCTGAGCCACAAGGATTAATATGCAACACAAGAAGAACACACAGTTACAGCAAGTTTAACAGCTGACAGAAATGAAATGGCATTAGCTAGAATGACCCGTTCCTCCATTTTGGACTACCTCACCCCTTAGATGTGATCACTGCTGGGTCAGTTTTTTACTGTTAACAACATGAATTTATGTGCCAACGATTATTAAAGTTGAACTCGACACAAGAGCTTTTTGTGGTTTTACAGACAGTCTGTGAATTTAGCCATATTTAAACAAAATTCTGATCGTTTGGATGGACTGTATACCCAATAAAATGGAAATTATAATTCGTACATTTAAACACACAAGATATTAGTATTAATTAGTATTATTTTATTAATTAGTGAGCTTTAAAGGTATACTATATACATACGTTTTTGCTATTGCTACATAGCCAACGGTAGCATTAACAGCTGTTAATGCACAAAGAGCTTCAGCCATCATTGCATTTCCAAACTAAGAGATAAGAATGTCCTACTCCTTCATCCTCTCATGTTGAACTGATGATTGTAAAGATGTATTACTAGCTGGTTCACATGCTATCTTCAGTAGAAGAAAAGGAGTTACAGAAATAGAAACAAAATAAGAATTAACATGTTCTCCAGCACTGGAAACAGCTCTGAGCAAGTAAAAGAATGATGGTAATTAAACAGCTGAGCTAACATTGGCTATGTAGCAAAAACTTATATAAAGATGCCTTTGTTTCCTCCTGTTTCCTATCAGTTAACCATCAGTTACTGGCTGTAGCTTCATATTTGCTGGACAGGTGTTAGACTCTCATCAAGTATCAACCTTTAGCTCTGTAAAAGAAAGATTTGCAGACAAGCTTATAAAATACTCTCATAATATGACACTGTTGCAGTGAGAGCTTCCTCCATGTGGGCTGAAGAGGGTAAATCCTGGATACTGATTTAATTCTGGCTGAGCACCTGTGAGTCAGTGTAACTCAAAGATCAAAGTTTAAACTTTGTGATGGTAGTTTTTTTTCCTCTCACTGAAATCAAGCTCAGATTGTATATTTTTCAGCTGAGGTAAACAGAAAATGTTACATTTCCACCAGCAGGATGTTTGAATCCAGGTGGAGACTGTGAGTCAAACACTGAGCAAACACTCGACTGGGTTGGTTGGTTCCTCACCTGCCACAGGTGGAGTCTCTGGTATTTCCAGTTGGTTTCCTGAACAAACATCACATCCTGTTTGGAGTCTCTCAATAACATTCACAACTCAAAATCCTCTGGAGCTTCACAAGACGAGGTAGGGGCTTTTACTGCCACAAATACAGTCAAACTATATGAGAAAATGTAGTTTTAACTGGGAAGCTGTCAGCCTGGGTAACCTTTCATTTATACCAAAGATAAGATATGACAAAGCCAGTATATAGCGTATTGAATTGAAACAAACCTTCAGTGTGGGACTCCATTTTGTTTTTACTAAAGTTTACTTTGTGCCTTTGTGCCCTATCACAATTTGACATTTTCAGTGAGTCACTCTGTACACACATTATTCTTTTCAGTGCAGTAGATGGGGTTATGAGTGAAGGTATCTTGTTAATAACAAACAAATGTATGTCCTTGCAAACTGAACCCATGGCTCAGCTGAACAGGTTGTGTTGGTGTGTAGTATTGAGCGCCTCCACTGCCTGTGTAGTCATTCAGTTTAGTGGCAGAATGACTCTTCCTCACCTCAGCTGGATGGCTGCTTGTGTCTTACTGTTGATTTTAAGGGACTTAGTAGATTAAAAGGCTGATGTAGAGCAGTGATGCCAGCAGTGTTCAGGGCAACAACAACTTTTTTCCCTATTTAAGCATCCAAAATACAATTTATGTAATGAAAATTAATAGTCTGTGAGAAAAGATGAGCAGATAAGGGTGTAATTCATACTTGATGTTTGTAAGATTTTTGGCAGATAAACAGAGACAGAAAGGAGGGACGAGACTTGTAGGCAGAGAAACTTTTCAGGTGCAGTTTCTCTGTTTTTTTTCTCATAATCAAAAGACCTGGGGTGGTCAGTGGTTTGCAAATAGTTGGTTTGTTTATCTTTTATGCACAGTTTTTATGAGTGACTAAAATATGCTCTACAGTCTTCTACTGTCTTCTACCCCTGTCTATTTGTGTGTATGTGTACATGTAGGTATGTATTTCTGTGTAAGTGTGTTTGTGTGTGTGCATGCGTGTCACATTTGCATATAATCATTGAGCCACATTACTCCGCTCTGGAGAGCTTCCGTCTGTGAATAGCTTTAGAAGACAGAAGTTAACAGACCAATCAACCATCACTCGCCCACTCAGAAAGCAGCTTCCCTGCTCTGTAGGTAACCATGGCGATCACTCAGGTAGAAACGATGACCTGCACTTTAGAGAGAAGGGGGTGGGGTGACTGATCAGCCTGCCGCCGCGTCACTCATTCAGCTGTTGCTATCCAATTATGGTGAAATTATGATGTGAGTGGAGTGACCCTCCAGCCCTGTTAACGCTGAGGTTTTGTGTTTTTAGCAGAAACTGAGAAGCTGTGTGAGAGAGTGAATTGCTTTGTATGTGCTCTCTGCTCAGTTACTTTATGAGCATTTACAACTCATAAAAGAGCGATAATTTTACTCCCTGCAGCAGAGTGGTGTTAATATACTGTACCTGTGAGCTGGTGAATAGTGTTGTCGACCTATCATGATTCCTCTGTCAGCTGCTGCGAGGGCAAAACAAAGTTATTAATTCTTTATAGATTAGTTATAGTCCATTAATAAAAAACTATCTCTGGGTTGCCACATTGTGGAAAATCCTTCTCTAGTATAACATCACTGATGACTTATTAGGAGAACATTAACTGGCTACTTCCCTCAGCCCTGAATGTGAAAGTTTTCCTTAAAGGCGTGCATTACATCCCAACAACCTCCATCAGTGCCAGAGACTTCTATTTGATATGTTCAGTATTTTAGTTTCAGTGTTACTCAAAGCTACCCTTTTATTTGTGGTTTAAGATCTGAAATTAGCATTCGGTTGGACTAACCTATCGCTTGCCAGCTAACTTTTAAGAATGGAAATGTAATTTTTAGATATGATTGAAAAGGTTTGGACGTCATCCACCATCTTGGATGACTTCTAAATCAAAGCATGAATCAATTTCTTCTGCACTGGAGGTTTCTTTTTTTCATGGAAAAAGTCAAATGTTAATGTGCTCTCTTGAAATGTTGTCATCATTTACACTGACTCCAGATCAGATTCAGTCCGGTGTAATTTCTGTCTTGTCTTTTGGTAAACAATTTAGACTTGTTGTGGTCATGGGGCATTAGAGAAGTACAGTTGTGTGTCATCTGCATAGCTGTGAAATGTCACTTATTACACCTGTGATTTTTTTTGTTTGTTTTTTGTCACCCATCAAACAGTTTATTTTTGATAATGCCTGTTTGAAACTCACTCAAGTGTTTGTCATGTTTCTCTTCCTTCTGGATTTCCTCTCCTGATTTACTCCTGATCTCCCAACTCCCAGCTTTTCCTGTTTGTCAACCCCTCTGTTTCCCTGTGTGTATCTCCCTCTAGTTAACAGCTTACGGTGACGACGACGATGATGGCATCAGCTCCTCCGACAGCGAAGACGAGGTCCTGAAGCAGTTTGAGATCTCCGTGTCGCGTTCACAGTTTTCGCACCGCGGCAGCGAACGCAGGTGAACAGCAGTCCCAGCACACTCAGCTAGCGTTGGGCCGACGGCATAAATTCACCCGACTGTCGGACCAGGAGGAGGGCAGCACTGAGCCGTCAGACTGTGAAGGTGAGGTGTTGGACTAACATTTTTATCCCTAATAAAACTCTGTATTCATTACATTACATAGTGGTTTGGTCAGCTTGGAAAATGTTTGACTCTTGCTAAAAGGTTCCACTTTGTACCTGTGGCATGTCATTTTCTTCAGCCCTTAGTCTGGTGCTGTGCACGTAGCTTCCTATTGACCTGAACCAATTTATGTGTAGTTAGTAACTGAATTTGGTTTTATATGAGAGGGGTCAGATAGAGCTGTAGGTTTTTCCAGTTTACTGCTTTCAAACTAGAGACTTGAAACACCATCGGACAGAAAACCAGCAAGATCCTGCACTAATCTGCCCCAGTGTCAATGAGCCAAAAAAAGCCCCAATACCATTTTTACTGCAGATTAGAGGCCGTAAAGAGCTCAGGGAGGCTCAGTGTGATTGGTGCTGTGGCTGGATGAGTGTGGACAGGGCAACATTAATTAGGACACGTTTGTACACCAGTTGTGTTTTTAAGAACAGCCCAGGAAGATGAGAAAGTAGCAAACACTCCAGCCAATTTCTATTCTGCTTTTATTGTTCATATATATTTATCCTATTCTGGGTATTTATGTAGTTAAATATGAAATACACAGTGCCAAAAGTTTAAGTAATGTGGTTCCTAAAATTTATTCCTAAAAATTGTGATTAATGATAATCCCAACATCCAGCAACACATAATCTGGATTATGATTTGAGCATGAATCATGCAACACTGTCATTATCTGTTGGTGATATTTTCCCACCAAACACATCAAACCAAATTTTCACACACATTTACATGGTCACTATAAATGTGGATAAATAAAAAGATCAGGTCATTCTGTCTCAGATGGTTTTTATTTATCGTCTTTAACCAATATGTCACCGGTGCAGTGACCCGCAAATGTACAAGGTGACACACACACAGGCTGGTGACTCACCTCAGCTTGTTGCCATGGTGAACACTTTATGCAGCCATTGATATAACAGTCAAGATCCACCTTAATGACAGTGAATTGGAGATAATTGCTATTGATTGGTCTGTGGTACGGCCTGTTCTCCGAGTCTTTCTGTCTCAGGAAAAGGCCAAGGTTTGACGGATGACACACTATCTCCTCTGTTAACACACAGCAGTGCCAGACATGGTCTATGCAGCTTCTTTTAGGTATCAAGAGTAAATTAGATGGTATACCAGAGGAGAAACAGTGAGATGGTAAGAGTGATAATATTTATCATCAGTTTGTGTTGATTTTGGTTCATCTCAAAGCTTGCTCAGGCCAAACCCAACAGTGTGAGCGTTTCACTCTTTGCTGCAACAAAAACTAATTATGCAAGAACTGTAAAATGTATTTAGGAGTATGTGTGGGAATAAACAATATGATAAAATTCAGCCCAAGCAGCCTCTATATTTTTTTTACAACATTATTGATTGATTGGTTGGTAATGGCCACTGTACTGAATCAGTGTTGTTTGCTGAATTAAAAAAAATAAAACTTTATAATAGAGGTGTATTATTTATAGTGTTTAATATTAAAAAAACTCTAAAGCAGGGCTCAACAGTTTGTTCAAACACTCAATCGAGCGTTGAAAAAATTATTTATAATCTGAATTATTTTATAAAGTCCTGTAAAAGGTAGCAGCAGTGCCTCTGTGAGTTAGGTGTTTGAACAAACTCATGTGACATTGTGTTATCTAAAATTTGCTTTGCTTTACATCTGAACACACATCTATGTTAATGACTTGAAATCTCAACTCTTATGAGGTTAAGAGTTGAGATTTGTGGTGCGGCTTTTATGTTGTCTGAGAGGCAAAATCCAGGGTACAAAAAGACAGAAAATCACTCTCTACTGCTTCTACAGTTCAGATGTTGTGAGTGCACAATAGGCATTTTAATATTTTGATCAATGCAGAGCTCCTCAGGTCTGGATTTTGGTGGTTGGGCAGGCAGGACATGGTTGAGTGGTCGTTTATTTATCAAACTGAAACTGAAGCTTTCTTGCTCATGGACACACTGTCCTTACACCCACAGATTTAAGACCGGCTACCAGGGGGCCTAATGCTGACTTTCCTACCCTGTTGCCTTCCTCATGCAGAAATGGAGGCTCAGAGCCAGCAGGGTTTCCAGGACCCACTGTCTGCGGCGGTAGAAGAAGCGAGAGGGCGTCCGCTCAATCTCTGGACAAACCCGCCGTGGTCGAGGCGTCAGGTGCCAGAGACAGCCCCCCCCAGTATGAACCGACAGGCTGCCGACGGCAGCGAGGACACGGAGAAGGCCGTGGATCACGAAAATGACGCCACAGACAGCTCCTCCACCTGGAGCCCTGAGGTACTGCAGCCTGACATTTAGAAACATTCAAGCCTTTAGAATTTACAGCTTAACTGACTGTCACTGTTTTATGCTTCAGGTGATGAATGTGAATTTTGCTGGAGTAAAAGTATTTGGAGTTCCCTCTGAAATATTGTGGAGTGGAAGTA